>NC_091768.1:6060606-6363636 GCF_029378745.1 Bos indicus | reverse complement strand
TGTTGTCCCCTTCTCTGCCCACCTTCAGTCTTTCCTAGCCTCAGGGCTTTTTCCAATGGTAAGTTCTTCGCATCAGGTGGCCAAAGTTTTGGAGTTTCAGCTTCAACATCAGTCCTTCCAATGAGTATTCAGAACTGATTTCATTTAGGATGGACTGGTTTGATTGCCTTGCAGTTCAAGGGACTCTCAAGAGTCTTCTTCAACACCACAGTTCAAAAGCATCAATTCTGTGGCATTCAGCTTTCTTTATAGTCCAACTCTTACATCCACAATGACTACTGGAAAACCATAGCCTTGACTAGATGGACCTTTGTTGGCAAAGAAATGTCTCTGCCTTTTAATATCCTGTCTAGGTCGGTCATAAATTTTCTTCCAAGGAGTAAGTCTTTTAATTTCATGGCTGCAGTCACCATCTGCAGTGATTTTGGAGCCCCAAAAAATAAAGTTTGTAACTGTTTCCACTGTTTCTCCAACTATTTGCCGTGAAGTGATGGGACTGGATGTTGTGATCTTAGTTTTCTGAATATTGAGCTTTAAGCCAACATTTTCACTCTCCTCTTTCACTTTCATCAAGAGGTTCTTCAGTTCATCTTCACTTTTTGCTATAAGTTTGGTGTCAGCTGCATATCTGAGGTTATTGACATTTCTCTTGGCAATCTTGATTCCAGCTTGTGCTTCATCCAGGCCAGCGTTTCTCATGATGTACTCTGCATATAAGTTAAATAAGCAGGGTGACAATATACAGCCTTGGCATACTCCTTTCCCTATTTGGAGTCAGTCTGTTGTATCATGTCCAGTTCTAATTGTTGATTCCTGACCTGCATATATATTTATCAAGAGGCAAGTCAGGTGGTCTGGTATTCCCATCTCAAGAATGTTCCACAGTTTGTGGTGATCCACACAGTCAAAGGCATTGTTATAGTCAATAAAGTAGAAATAGATGTTTTTCTGGAACTCTTTTGCTTCTATGATGATCCAACAGATGTCAGCAATTTGATCTGTAGTTCCTTGGTCTTTTCTAAAACCAGCTTGCACATCTGTAAATTCATAATTATTAATGTATTGCTGAAGCCTGGCTTGGAGAATTTTGAGCATTACTTTACTAGCATCTGAGATGAGTGCAATTGTGCAGTAGTTAGAGCATTCTTTGGAATTATCTTTGGCATTGGAATGAAAACTGACCTTTTCCAGACCTGTGGCCACTACTGAGTTTCCCAAATTTGCTGGCATATTGAGTGCATATGCCATATGACTGTTCATTTAGGTAGACTGTATGCCTTCTAATTTGCCATGGGCACATTATTAACCAGCCCCTTCCCCTTCCTAAGTGGAATTTAACTGGTCATGTATGGATGTGAGAGTTGGACTGTGAAGATAGCTGAGCACCAAAGAATTGATGCTTTTGAACTGTGGTGTTGGAGAAGACTCTTGAGAGTCCCTTGGACTGCAAGGAGATCCAACCAGTCCATTCTGAAGGAGATCAGCCCTGAGATTTCTTTGGAAGGAATGATGCTAAAGTTAAAACTCCAGTACTTTGGCCACCTCATGTGAAGAGTTGACTCATTGGAAAAGACTGATGCTGGGAGGGATTGGGGGCAGGAGGAGAAGGGGAGGACAGAGGATGAGATGGCTGGATGGCATCACCAACTTGATGGACGTGAGTCTGAGTGAACTCCAGGAGTTGGTGATGGACAGAGAGGCCTGGCGTGCTGAGATTCATGGGGTTGCGGAGTCAGACATGACTGAGCGACTGAACTGAACGGAAATGAACTGAAACAATTTAAATGCAGTGGTGAGATGAAATTGGGATCAATGAATATGAATGCTGCCAAAATTACTAGACTGTACCTGTTTCCTTTGAGGAGCTGGGAAGTTCAATCTCTAGCTACAAAAATATATTAAACCTGGACTTGGTTTGGGCAGTGACCAGTATCAAAATGTAAACTTTTATAATCAAAGCCTTGTACCTCTATAGAAGTCTGCATTTGCTTTTCAAGGAGGTTCAGTTCCAAGGAAAGTGTCCACTTATATCTGAGGGTTGAAATAGTAGACTCTAAAAGCCATATCCATAAGTCACTAAAACATGAATAGAATCATACCCTGTGTATTCTTTTGTATCTCGCTTCTTTTGCTTAGTGCTTTCTATTTTAAGATCCATCCACGTTGTTTAGTGTTTCAGGAGTGAATTTTTTTTTTTCCCATGGTGCTAGCTCTATCTTTCTCTCTTGATTGTTAAAAGATTTCATCAATAATGTGAACTATGGCCTTATTAATTTTTTTCTATTGTTTGTATTCTATTGTATTAAGTTCCTGTCTTATTTTTATTGTTTTCTTTCTTCTATTTATTTTGGGTTGGATTAGAAAAGATATCCAGAGCTGGACAGTAGTGAAAGTGGTAGAAATAGATTTTATTCAGGAACTATTATAATAGGGGGAAAATGCCTCAGTGCAGAATTGGTTCATTCTTTACGTCAGACAGTGTGGGCAGATGGAGATGTACAGTCAAGGAGCAGGGAAGGGCCAGTGATAGAGCAGTACTAAGATGTAGCATCTGGAATAAGCACGGATTCTGTCTGAATCAACTCATCAGTATTCTTGTTGAAGGCAGCCCAATGTGATCAGACCTCACCAGGGGACTTGTGGAAGATGAGGAATTTGACATAAGCTCAGATATTGAGGATGGAGGATTTCCCGTTAAATGGCTTAGCAAGCTTTTGCTAAACTGGACAACACAGGTCCAAAAAGGATGAATAGGAAAGCCCAAGGTGGAAGTCTAGTTGAGAAGTGGCCTTAAGGGAGCCGGACTAAAATTCATTCAAGAAAATTGTCTGTTTCAGTTGAATTCACTATTATATTGGTTTCTTAAGATGTCAAGTCATTTATTTTACAATTTCTTCTTTTCTGGTATAACCATCTGAAGTTATAAATTTCTGTCTAAGACTATTTTGGCAGCATTCCACACATTTCAATATGCTGTGCTTTCATTATCATTCAGTTGAAATATTTTCTGGTCTTCCTTGAGCTATATTCTTTCTTCATGGGTTGTTTAGAAGATTGCTTAATCCTCAAATTTTGAGGGAGTTTCTCAGGTATTTTAAAGGTTAATTTTCAGTTTAATATTATTGGGATCAAATAAAACTGTGTGTTTTTAAAATTATGGAGTGCATTGAAGGTTATTTATGACATAGTATACAGTTTGTCATGGTGAATGTTGATATGTCCTGGGAATGAATGTGTATTTTGTAGTGATTAGCTATAGGTAAGTCACTTCAGTCGTGTCCGACTCTGTGCGACCCCATAGACGGCAGCCCACCAGGCTCCCCTGTCCCTGGGATTCGCCAGGCAAGAACACCGGAGTGGGTTGCCATTTCTTTCTCCAATGCATGAAAGTGAAAAGTGAAAGTGAAGTCGCTCAGTCGTGCCTGACTCTTAGCAACCCCAAGGACTGCAGCCTACCAGGCTCCTCCGTCCATGGGATTCTCCAGGCAAGAGTATTGGAGTGGTGTGCCATTGCCTTCTCCGAGTGATTAGCTATAGAGTTCCATAAAAATTACGTCAAGTAGGTTGATACTATTATTTACGTTGTGGCCTCAGTAATATTTGACTGATGTTTGAATCACAGAGACAGGAGTGTTACATTTTTCAAAAATAATTGTGGATTTGGTTATTTCTTCTGTTTGTTGTATCAATATTTGCTTTCTGTACTTTTGGACCACTGTTATGAAATGCACACACATTAGTCCACATAAAATCAATCAACACTTTTGTCTTTAAGAAATGCTCCTCTTTACCCTGGTAATCCTTTTTTTTTTTTTTTTTGTTAAGCCTACTGTGACACTAACATAGCCATACCAGTGTTCTTACGTTTAGGCTCTGCCTGGTGTACTGTTTGTTCTTCTGTTTACTTTACCTTGCCTATGTCTGTGTAGTTAAAATCTATCTCTTATAAAACCCATGAAATTTGATCTTGATGTTGTATTTACCTGAAAGCCTTTGCCTTTAGTTAAAATAGTCAGTTTAATGTAACATAAGGATTGACATGCTCTGTCTTTTCATTTCTTGTCTTGTTATAGATTAAGTAATTTTTAGTATTCCATTTTTATTTGCTATGGGATTACATGTTGGAGATATTGTGTTTGTGTGTGTGTGAGATGTGGGTGTGTTTGTGTGTACGTGTCTTCTACTCAAATGTATCTTCAGCCTACTTTATCATTTTACTCCTTCCCAACTTCAAGCAACTGCTCTCTGTTCTTCTACAGAAAAATTGTAGCTGAATTAAGTATCACTCATTTTTGGGAAAATAGTACATTTTGAGAGAACATTGTTTTAGTACAATTTTTTTTTTTTAGTACAAGTTTTAATCTCTTTATAAACAATTGTTTAATTAAGCTAAATTATTCCCTAATTTTGTGGATACATGTGTCACAGCTGCCTGCACGTCTATTAATTTTTCTATGTTGTGGCTTTGAGAAATATTTAGGCTTGTGGAAGGTAAAGCATTTTTCATTTCTTAAAAATCTTTTACTACATATTTTCTTTGTGTCTCATTATAAATGAAAGCATGGGTGGTTTAAAATATATTCTTGCTGCACCTTTGAATTGTGCCATTTTTCAAATTCTAAGAGGATTCCAAGATTTTTTTTCTTGGTGTAGAACTAAGAATGAATTATAATCTCGAGCAAATAAAACCCTTCCCTAGATGACGGTTATAATTAAAGTTTAAAAAATATTGCATAGGCCATCCTTTCTATTTGTACCTATTTTAAAGTGTAATTATCTCCATTCTAATATATTTATCTGCTTCTGAGTCAGAAGTCCACAACTCCATCAATCTCTAGCTTCTCAAATTTCCCTTTCCACTCACTACTTCATAACGACATTACTTTGGTGGATTATGTACCTAATGGGCCTTTCTGTTTTTTCTCTCTTTCTTAGCAAATGCCTCTTGGAGGTTAATGGGACAGAAGGGACCCATAAATAAATATGCTCAACCTGAGAAGATGAGTCATGTTTGGTCTAACCCAACTGGGGAAATCCTGTTCCTTTATTCCGGTGTATGACAGACTATGACCCAGATCCTCAACGTAAAAGGAAGTCTTGTTGGGGGAGGCCGAGATGGAGAAGTCTTCCCTCTCTAAACGAAAAACAGGCACAAAAGAGAAAATGCTCCTTTTGCGTTCATCATCTTTCTTGCTGCTTGGGAAACTTCTATAAGGATTTGATGCTTCACATAGAAAGTGCCACAGGACAAGCTCCAAACATTAAAGAAAGAGGGGAGATGTTTGACCTTTGATGGTATGTGTGTGTTTAGTCTCTCAGTCATGTCCGACTGTTTGCGACACTATGGACTGTAACCTAAATCCACCGAATTGCAGGTGGATTCTTTACTGCTGAGCCATGAGGGTAGTCCCTTTGATGTTATAATTAAATCAATAATCCAACTCTGGAATCAAAATTTTCAAGACTTTTTGCAATGTAAAAAATAATGTAACTTTATAGATTATAACTCTTTCTGTAAGGTTTCATGGAAAAGAAGGCATTCTAACTGAAACAGAGTTCATAAGAGAGACTAGAGTCAGCTGAATTATAAGAATTTCATAGAATACTTTCTGTCTCTATTTCCTTGGGGCCAGTGACCTTGGGGCTTTCCTGGTCACCCAGATGGTAAAGAATCTCCTGCAATGTGAGAGACCTGGGTTTGATCCCTGGATTGGGAAGATCACCTGGAAGAGGCCATGACAACCCACTCCAGTACTCTTGCCTGGAGAATCCCCATGGGCAGAGGAGCCTAGCAGGCTACAATCCATGGGGTCGCAAAGAGTTGGACAGGACTGAGGGACTAAACACAGCAGAGCACAGTGACCTTGACTTTCCATATCATGGAGATAGCAAGATTTCAGATTTGGGAGTAGGCTTAGGAAAAATAAAAGATACTGGCTTGGTTCAGTTTGGGGAGTTAGACTGTCCCTAAAACACATGTGCCATGTGATCCATGGAGACCAGCTAGGCAGAGTACAATACTGAGTTTCTTAAATTTGGGTTCAAAAAGAAGGTTGGTTAGTTGAACGCTATTCCTCTAAAATTGATTTGTATGTATGTATGTATGTATTCTCTCATCTGTTTATCTATCATCTATCTATCATATCTATCACCGATTTTCTACTTATCTATCCATCTGTCTATTCATCCCTTGGAGAAATAACTGAGACTGAGTTAGAGTTGATTGTGCTATTTCAGAAATAAAGTATCTCTAGGTCTACTGAATAAATATCATCCTAACTATTACGTGCTGACTCTTTGTGACTCCATGGATTGTAGCCTGTCAGGCTCCTCTGTCCATGGAGATTCTCCAGGCAAGAATACTGGAGTGGGTTGCCATGCTCTCCTCTAGGGGATCTTCCCAGCTCAGGGATCAAACCCAGGTTTCCTGCATTGAAGGTGGATTCTTTACCGACTGAGCCACCAGGGCAGCCCCCGAATTCTTAAATCTGTTTACAAATATTGGGTCAAAGTGTAACATAAATATAAGATATACAGCTTTATAACACAGATTAAAAATATTCCAGTGCATTATAGCCCTAATTGCAAATTAGTTTCAATTTTATTTTATTTTTTTAAAGTTCATTTGTATCATTATTTTTAGGTTTCACATATGAATGACATCATATGCTTTTTGTCTTTCTCTGACTTACTTCACTCAGTACGGCACTCTCTCAGTCCATCCATGTTGTTGCAAATGGCATTATTTTGTTCTTGTTTATGGCTGAGTAATACTCTTTATATATTCTCTTTATCCATTCCTCTGTTGATGGACATTTAAGTCATTCCCATGTTTGGGCTATTATAAATTGTGCTGCTATGAACATTTGGGTGCATGCATTTTTTTCAAGTTATGTTTTTTCCAAATATATACCTAGAAGTGGGATTTCTAGGACATATGGTAGTTATATTTTTAGTGTTTTTAAGGATTTTTCATACTGTTCTCCACAGTGGCAATACCAATTTGCATTCCCACCAACAGTGTAGGAGGGTTCCATTTTTTCCACACCCTCTCCAGCATTTATTACTTGTACACTTTTTGATGATGGCTATTCTAATATGTGTGAGGTGGTATCTTATTGTAGTTTTGATTTGCATTTCTCTAATAATGAGCACTGATGAGCATCTTTTCATGTGCTTTTTGGCCATCTGTAGATCTCCTTTGGAGAAATGTTTGCTAAGATCTTCTATTTTTTGATTGGTTTGATTTTCATATATTGAGCCATGTGGGCTGTTTGTATGTTCGGGAGATTAATTCCTTGATGGTTGCTTCATTTGCAAACATTTTCTTCCATCCTAAAGGTTGTCTTTTTGTTTTGTTTATTGTTTCCTGTGCTGTGCAAAAGCTTTTAAGTTTAATTAGATCTCAGTTGTATATTTTTCTTTTTATTTTCACTACTCTAGGAGGTAGATTCAAAAAGATACTGCTGAAATTTATGTCAAAGAGTGTTCTTCCTTAGTTTTTCTCTACAAGCTTTATGGTATCCAGTATTACATCTACGTCTTTAACCCATGTTAAATTTATTTTTGTACATGCTATTAGAGAATATTCTAATATCTTTCTTTTGCACATGGCTGGCCAGTTTTCCCAGCATCATTTATTGAAGAGAATCTTTCTCCACTGTATCTTCCTAACTGTTTTGTCATAGATCATGTCACTATATATGCATAAGTTTACTTTTGTGCTTTCTATTCTGTTCCATTGATCCATATTTCTGTTTTTGTGCCACTACCATACTGTTTTTACTACTGTAGTTTTATAGTATAGTATGAAGTCAGGGAGCCTGTTTCCTTGATCTCCTTTTTTTCTTTCTTTTTTTTTTTTAAGGACTGCTTTGGCTATTTGGGGCCTTTTGTATTTCTATACAAAAAAAAAAATTGTTCTAATTCTGTGGAAAACATCATTTGGTAATTTTAATAGATTTTATTGAATGTGTAAATTGGCTCAGGTAGTATAATTGTTTTGAAAATTTTGATTTTTTGATTTATTTTTCAAAACTTTTTTAAAATTATTATTATTATTATTATTACTTTTACTTTACAATATTGTATTGGAAAATTCAAGAACATGATATATCCTTCTATGTGTTTCTTTCATGTTCAATTTCTTTCAACAATTTCTTACAGTTTAAAAAAAATAGGTCTTAGGTCTCCTTAAGTAGAGTTATTTCTAGATATTTTATTCTTCTTGGTGCAATGGTAAAGGTGATTGTTTCCTTAATTTCTCTTTCTAGCCTTTCTTGTTAGTGAATAGAGATGCAAGAGATTTCTGTCTATTAATTTTGTATTTTGCAATTTTAACAAATTCACTGATGACGACTACTAGTTTTCTGGTAGAATCTTTAGAGTTTTCAATCTATAGTATCATGTCATCTGCAAACACTGACAGTGTTAATTCCTCTTTTCCAATTTGGATTCCTTTTGTTTATTCTTCTGTAATTGCTTTGGCCACAAAATTGGCAAAAGTGGATGTCCCTGTCTTGTTCCTGACCTTAGAGGATATGTTTTCCACTTTTCACCATTGAGTATGATATTAACGATAGGTTTGTTATATATGGCCTGTTTTTGAAGGTTGATTCCCTATATGCCCACTTTCTGGAGAATTTTTATCATTAGTTCAATTCGGTTCAGTTCAGTCTCTAAGTCGTGTCTGACTCTTTGAGACACGCCAAGCCTCCCTGTCCATCACCAACTCCGGGAGTTCACTGAGACTCACATCCATCGAGTCATTGATGCCATCCAGCCATCTCATCCTCTGTTGTCCCCTTCTCCTCCTGCCCCCAATCCCTTCCAGCATCAGAGACTTTTCCAATGAGTCAACTCTTCGCATGAGGTGGCCAAAGTACTGGAGTTTCAGCTTTAGCATCATTCCTTCCTAAGAAATCTCAGGGCTGATCTCCTTCAGAATGGACTGGTTGGATCTCCTTGCAGTCCCAGGAACTCTCAAGAGTGTTCTCCAACACCACAGTTTAAAAGCATCAATTCTTCAGTGCTCAGCTTTCTTCACAGTCCAACTCTCACATCCATACATGACCACTAGAAAAACCATAGCCTTGACTAAACGGACCTTTGTTGGCAAAGTAATGTCTCTGCTTTTCAATATGCTATCTAGGTTGGTCATAACTTTCCTTCCAAGTAGTAAGCGTCTTTTAATTTCATGGCTAAAATCAACATCTGCAGTGATTTGGGAGCCCCCAAAAATAAATTTTGACACTGTTTTCACTGTTACCCAATCTAATTCCCATGAAGTGATGGGACAGATGCCATGATCTTCGTTTTCTGAATGTTGAGCTTTAAGCCAACTTTTTCATTCTCCTCTTTCATCAAGAGGCTATTTAGTTCCTCTTCACTTTCTTCCATAAGGATGATGTCATCTGCATACCTGAGGTTATTCATATTTCTCCTGGAAATCTTGATTCCAGCTTGTGCTTCTTCCAGGCCAGCATTTCTCATGATGTACACTGCATATAAGTTAAATAAGCAGGGTGATAATATACAACCTTGACATACTCCTTTCCCTATTTGGAATGAGTCTGTTGTTCCATGACTAGTTCTAACTATTGCTTCCTGACCTGCATATAGGTTTCTCAAGAGGCAGGTCAGGTGGTCTTATATTCCCATCTCTTTCAGAATTTTCCACAGTTTATTGTGATTCACACAGTCAAAGGCTTTGGCATAATCAGTAAAGCAGAAATAGATTTTTTTCTGGAACTCTCTTGCTTTTTCCATGATCCAGCAGATGTTGGCAATTTGATCTCTGGTTCCTCTGCCTTTTCTAAAACCAGCTTGAACATCTGGAAGTTCATGGTTCATGTATTGCTGAAGCCTGGCTTGGAGAATTTTGAGCATTACTTTACTAGTTTGTGAGATGAGTGCAATTGTGTGGTAGTTTGAGCATTCTTTGGCATTGCCTTTCTTTAGGATTGGAATGAAAGCTGACCTTTTCCAGTCCTGTAGGCACTGCTGAGTTTTCCAAATTTGCTAGCTTATTGAGTGCAGCACTTTCACAGCATCATCTTTTGGGATTTGAAATAGCTCAACTGGAATTCCGTCACCTCCACTAGCTTTGTTCATAGTGATGCTTTCTAAGGCCCACTTGACTTCACATTCCAGGATGTCTGGCTCTAGGTAAGTGATCACACCATTATGCTTATCTGGGTCATGAAGCTCCTTTTTTGTACAGTTCTTCTGTGTATTCTTGCCACCTCTTCTTAATATCTTCTGCTTCTGTTAGGTCCATACCATTTCTGTCCTTTATCGAGCCCATTTTTGCATGAAATATTCCCTTCGTATCTCTAATTTTCTTGAAGAGATTTCTAGTCTTTCCCATTCTGTTGTTTTCCTCTATTTATTTGCATTGATCGCTAAGGAAGCCTTTCTTATCTCTCCTTGCTATTCTTTAGAACTCTGCATTCAGATGCTTATATCTTTCCTTTTCTCCTTTGCTTTTTGCTTCTCTTTTTTTCACAGCTATTTGTAAGGCCTCCTCAGAAAGCCATTTTGCTTCTTTTCATTTCTTTTTCTTGGGGATGGTCTTCATCCCTGTCTCCTGTACATGTCACGAACCTCTGTCCATAATTCATCAGGCACTCTGTCTATCAGAACTAATCCCTTATATCTATTTCTCACTTTCACTGTATAATCATAAGGGGTTTGATTTAAGTCATACCTGAATGGTCAAGTGGTTTTCCCCACTTTCTTCAATTTAAGTCTGAATTTGGCCATAAGGGGTTCATGTTCTGAGCCATAGCCAGCTCCCGGATCTTAATGGGTGTCAGATTTTGTCAAAAGGTTTTTCTCTATCTATTGAGATGATCATATGGTTTCTATTCTTCAATTTGTTAATATGGTGTATCTCACTGATTGACTTGCAGATTGAAAAATCCTTGCACCCCTGGGATAAATCACCCTTGATCATCATATATGATCTTTACAATGTATTATTACATTCAGTTTACTAGTATTTTGTTGAGGATTTTAGTGTCAGTGGTACTGGTCTTTACCTTTTTTTTGGGTGGTATCTTTAGATTTGTTGTCAGAGTTGTAGGGGCTATATAGAAGAGGTTTGGATATATTCCTTCCTCTGAAATTTTTTGGAACAGTTTCAGAAAGACAGGAAACATTTCTCAATGTTTAATAGAATTCTGCTATGAAGCCATCTGATCCTATACTTTTTTTAGAACTTTTAAAATCAGTTTTAATTTCAGTACTTATGATTGGCTTGTTCATATTTTGTACTTCTTCCTGGTTCAGTCTTGGAAGATTATACCTTTCTAAGACTTTGAATTTTAAAGTTATCATGATTATACCAAGGAAGATCTCCATCACTTTTTACAGAGGAGCTCTCCACTCCAGTCTTCCTTTTTTTTTTTTTTTTTAATTTGTAAAGTTAGTTTTATAAATGTTTTTTTTTTTTAATTTTTTTTCTCTAATTTTATTTTATTTTTAAACTTTACATAATTGTATTAGTTTTGCCAAATATCAAAATGAATCCGCCACAGGTATACATGTGTTCCCCATCCCAAACCCTCCTCCCTCCTCCCTCCCCATACCATCCCTCTGGGCCGTCCCAGTGGACCAGCCCCAAGCATCCAGCATCATGCATCGAACCTGGACTGGCAACTCGTTTCCTACATGATATTTTTACATGTTTCATTGCCATTCTCCCAAATCTTCCCATCCTCTCCCTCTCCCACAGAGTCCATAAGACTGTTCTATACATCAGTGTCTCTTTTGCTGTCTCGTACACCGGGTTATCCTTTTTAAAACTATCTGAAAGTTTTAAGATCATTATAGAGTAAGCTTTATAGGGATATTAAAGATTGACAGGGCTATTAAATTTTGACTTCCTGAACAAAGATAGAGAGCATTTGGACAGGATAATAATGAAAGTGGTCTTTCCAAGAGCTTCTTTGTCTACTACAGAATCTGCTAAATTCAGAAAAGACATGGTCAGAGAGAGGTAAAGTCAAAATACCAGAGAGACAAACCTTGTTACTATTACATGAAATTTTAGATTTAGATTCAATCAAGCACATCGAGTGTGACAACATTTATTCTTAAGGATATTTCTAATAAAGACAAAACTTTGGTGACATATTTCTGTGCAATATTACTAAAGTGTTTTAACATGACACTATTCCAGAAAAGCTGATGATTACCTAATAGTGTAAACTGTTCGTTGATAATTAATCCAAATTATTTAATGCCACCATGAATACCATACCATACTGTATCATTGTTTAAAATCTAAATTAAAGGGGACTGTATCAGTCAATACATGAATTTTGTTTCCTTTTATCCAAAGTGATTTCTTCCTATTCATTGGATAGGCTGATGCTGAAGCTGAAGCTCAAATATTTTGGTCACCTAATGAAAATAACTGACTCACTAAGACTGATATAGGGAAATATTAAAGGCAGGAGGAGAAGAGGACGACAGAGGATGAGATGGTTGGATGGTATCACTAACTCAGTGGACATGAGTTTGAGCACGCTCTGGGAGTTGCTGATGGACAGCAAGGCCTGGTGTGCTGCAGTCCATAGGGTCACAAAGAGTCGGACATGACTGAGCGACTGAACTAAAGTGATTTCCGACTTTTCATTAGAGTACGGTTTTACTTTTCTTTCTTTCTTTTTTTTTTTTTAAGTAAATTGCCCCTCTTTTCTGTATCTGTTCAGAAAAGTCCAAGTACAATTAATGCTTTTGAATGCCTCAGGGCACTGATCATGTTCTATTTTTTGACTAGATTTATGTCCCAGTTAAGAAATAAATTGTTTTCCTTGAGCTAGTAGCCTTTGGGGTCTTAGGTTAATTGGAGCTTTCTATCATGTCCTAAACTCCCATCTGGAAAAATTCTGAGCTACCCTGGTTAGAACTGTCTGTAAAACTGTACCCTGGAATCACAAGAAGAAGTCAGTATTTTCTTGCATCTGCAACTATGGAAAAGGCATATGAGAGACAGCAGTCTTCCTTGATTCTCTTTTCTCTTTACCAGGTGATATTTGGACACTAATCTCATCCAGTCAGCTCTACATGAACAAAAGTTCTGATTTTAGGCCTTTATGAAATATTTATAGTAATATATTACATAGGTTTAAGAGAAAATATTGTTTCTCTTATGCTTAAATTAAAATTGATTGGTCTTCTTTGGAAAATTCAAATAGGTTTTAAAACAATCTAGAACAACTTTCTTTATAGAATAATAGCTTTTAATTTGAAATAATTTGGTTATAAAAGATATATTTACTAAGACAAAGGGAGAAATAGAGATATAGTTATTGTTCCAATCATTGAAAAACGAGCATTCTGTGATTAAGCAAATAAGTGAATGCCCTCTATTTCCAGTACGTGCTAAAATATGAGTTTTAATATCTAGAAGGATGATTTTATTTTTGCTTTTTTATGCCAATGCAAGTACCAGGTTTTTTTAATATAAATTTATTTATTGTAATTGGAGGCTAATTATTTTAAAACATTGTATTGGTTTTGCCATACATCAACATGATTGTGCCATGGGTGTACACATGTTCCCCATCCTGAACCCCTCCCGCCTCCCTCCCCAACCCATCCCTCTGGATCATCCCAGTGCACCAGCCCCAAGTATCTGGTATGTTTCAATGATATTCTGCCAAATCATCCCACCCTCGCCCTCTCCCACAGAGTCCAAAAGACTGTTCTATACATCTGTGTCTCTTTTGGTGTCTCGCATACAGGGTTATTGTTACCACCTTCCTAAATTCCATATATATGTGTTAGTATACTGTATTGGTGTTTTTCTTTCTGGCTTACTTCACTCTGTATAATAGGCTCCAGTTTCATCCACCTCATTAGAACTGATTCAAATGTATTCTTTTTAATGGCTGAGTAATACTCCATTGTGTATATGTACCACAGCTTTCTTATCCATTTGTCTGCTGATGGACATCTAGGTTGCCTCCATGTCCTGGCTATTATAAACAGTGCTGCAATGAACATTGAGGTGCACGTGACTCTTTCAATTCTGGTTTCCTTGGTAAGAATGCCCAGCAGTGGGATTGCTGGGTCATATGGCAGTACTATTTCCAGTTTTTAAAGGAATCTCCACTCTGTTCTCCATAGTGGCTGTACTAGTTTGCATTCCCACCAACAGTGTAAGAGGGTTCCCTTTTCTCTGCACCGAGAGGGTGCATTTATTGCTTGTAGACTTTTGGATAGCAGCCATTCTGACTGGCCTGAAATGGTACCTCATAGTGGTTTTGATTTGCATTTCTCTGATAATGAGTGATGTTGAGCATCTTTTCATGTGTTTGTTGGCCATCTGTATGTCTTCTTTGGAGAAAAGTCTGTTAAGTTCTTTGGCCGATTTTTTGATTGGGTCATTTATTTTTTTGGAATTGAGCTGCAGGAATTGCTTGTATATTTTTGAGATTAATTTTTTGTCAGTTGCTTCATTTGCTATCATTTTCTCCCATTCTGAAGGCTTCTTTTCACCTTGCTTATAGTTTCCTTTGTTGTGCAAAAGCTTTTAATTTTAATTAGGTTCCATTTGTTTATTTTTGCTTTTATTTCCAATATTCTGGGAGGTGGGTCATAGAGGATTCTACTGTGATTATATCAGAGAGTGTTTTGCCTATGTTCTCCTCTAGGAGTTTTATAGTTTCTGGTCTTATGTTTAGATCTTTAACCCATTTTGAGTTTATTTTTATGTATGGTGTTAGAAAGTGTTCTAGTTTCAGTCTTTTACAAGTGGTTGATCAGTTTTCCCAGCACCACTTGTTAAAGAGATTGTCTTTTCTCCATTGTATATTCTTGCCTCCTTTGTCAAAGATAAGGTGTCCATAGGTGCGTGGATTTATCTCTGGGCTTTCCATTTTGTTCCATTGATCTATATTTCTGTCTTTGTGCCAGTACCATACTGTCTTGATGACTGCGGCTTTGTAGTAGAGCATGAAGTCAGGCAGGTTGATTCCTTCAGTTCATTTCTTCTTTCTCAAGATTACTTTGGCTATTCGAGTTTTTTTGTATTTCCATACAGTTTTTGAAATTATTTGTTCTAGTTCTGTGAAACATACTGTTCGTAGCTTCATAGGGATTGCATTGAATCTATAGATTGCTTTGTGTAGTATACTCATTTTCACTATATTGATTTTTCCAATCCATGAACACAGTATATTTCTCCATCTATTAGTGTCCTGTTTAATTTCTTTCACCAGTGTTTTATAGATTTCTGTATATAGGTCTTTTGTTTCTTTAGGTAGATATATTCCTAAGTATTTTATTTTATTTTTTTTTTGTTTGCATGGTGAATGGAATTGTTTCCTTAATTTCTCTATTTTCTCATTATTAGTGTATAGGTATGCAAGGGATTTCTGGGTGTTGATTTTATATCCTGCAACTTTACTATATTCACTGATTAGCTCTAGTAATTTTCCGGTGGAGTCTTTAGGGTTTTCTACATAGAGGATCATGTCATTTGCAAATAGTGAGAGCTTTACTTCTTCTTTTCCAATTTTGATTTTTTAATTTATTTTTCTGCTCTGATTGCTGTGGCCAAAACTTCCAAAACTATGTTGAAAAGTAGTGGCGAAAGTGGGCACTCTTGTCTGGTTCCTGACTTTAGGGGAAATGCTTTAAATTTTTCACCATTGAGGATAATGTTTGCTGTGGGCTTGTCATATATAGCTTTTATTATGTTGAGGTAAATTCCTTCTATTCCTGCTTTCTTGAGAGTTTTTTTTTTTTTCATCATAAATGGATGTTGAATTTTGCCAAAGGCTTTCTCTGCATCTATTGAGATAATCATAAGGCTTTTATTTTTCAATTTGCTAACGTGGTGTATTACATTGATTGATTTGTGGATATTGAAGAATCCTTGCATCCTTGGATAAAGCTCACTTGGTCATGATGTATGATCTTTTCAATGGGTTGTTGGATTCTGATTGCTAGAATTTTGTTAAGGATTTTTGCATCTATGTTCATCAGTGATATTGACTGTAGCTTTCTTTTTTTGTGGCATCTTTGTCAGGCTTTGGTATTAGGGTGATGGTGGCCTCATAGAATGAGTTTGGAAGTTTACCTTCCTCTGCAATTTTATGGAAGAGTTTGAGTACGATAGGTGTTAGCTCTTCTCTAATTTTTTGTTAGAATTCAGCTGTGAAGCCGTTTGGACCTGGGCTTTTGTTTGCTGGAAGATTTCTGATTACCGTTTCAATTTCTGTGCTTGTGATGGGTCTATTAAGATTTTCTATTTCTTCCTGGTTCAGTTTTGGAAAGTTGTACTTTTCTAAGAATTTGTCCATTGCTTCCAAGTTGTCCATTTTATTGGTATATAATTGCTGATAGTAGTCTCTTATGATCGTTTGTATTTCTGTGTTGTCTGTTGTGATCTTTCCATTTTCATTTCTAATTTTATTGATTTGATTTTTCTCCTTTTGTTTCTTGATGAGTCTGGCTAATGGTTTGTCAATTTTATTTATCCTTTCAAAGAACCAGCTTTTCCCTTTGTTGATTTTTGCTACAGTCTCTTTTGTTTCTTTTGCATTTATTTCTGCCCTAATTTTTAAGATTTCTTTCCTTCTACTAACCCTGGGGTTCTTCATTTCTTCCTTTTCTAGTTGCTTTAGGTGTAGAGTTAGGTTATGTATTTGACTTTTTTCTTGTTTCTTGAGGTATGCCTGTATTGCTATGAACCTTCCCCTTAGCACTGCTTTTACAGTGTCCAACAGGTTTTGAGTTGTTGTGTTTTCATTTTCATCCGTTTCTATGCATATTTTTTTTTTCTTTTTTGATTTCTTCTGTGATTTGTTGGTTATTCAGCAACGTGTTGTTAAGCCTCCATATACTGGAATTTTTAATTGTTTTTCTCCTGTAATTGAGATCTAATCTTACTGCATTGTGGTCAGAAAAGATACTTGGAATTATTTCAATTTTTTTGAATTTATCAAGGCTAGATTTATGGCCCAGGATGTGATCTATCCTGGAGAAAGTTCCGTGGGTACTTGAGAAAAAGGTGAAATTCATTGTTTTGGGGTGAAATGTCCTATAGATATCAATTAGGTCTAACTGGTCTATTGTATCATTTAAAGCTTCTGTTTCCTTGTTAATTTTCTGTTTAGTTGATCTATTCATAGGTGTGAGTGGGGTATTAAAGTCTCCCATTATTATTGTGTTATTGTTAATTTCCCCTTTCATACTTGTTAGCATTTGTCTTACATATTCTGGTTCTCCTATGTTGGGTGCATATATATTTATAATTGCTATATCTTCTTCTTGGATTGATCCTTTGATCATTATGTAGTGTCCTTCTTTGTCTCTTTTCACAGCCTTTGTTTTAAAGTCTATTTTATCTGATATGAGTATTGCTATTCCTGCTTTCTTTTGGTCTCTATTTTGTGGAATATCTTTTTCCAGCCCTTCACTTTCAGTCTGTATGTGTCCCCTGTTTTGAGGTGGGTCTCTTGTAGACAACATACATAGGGATCTTGTTTTTGTATCCATTCAGCCAGTTTTTGTCTTTTGGTTTGGGCATTCAATGCATTTACATTTAAGGTAATTATTGATAAGTATGATCCCGTTGCCATTTACTTTATTGTTTTGGTTCGAGTTTATACACCCTTTTTGTGTTTCCTGTCTAGAGGAGATCCTTTAGCATTTGATGGAGAGCTGGTTTGGTGGTCTGAATTCTCTCAGTTTTTGCTTGTCTGTAAAGCTTTTGGTTTCTCCTTCATATTTGAATGAGATCCTTGCAGGGTACAGTAATCTGGGCTGTAGGTTATTTTCTTTCATCACTTTAAGTATGTCCTGCCATTCCCTCCTGGCCTGAAGAGTTTCTATTGAAAGATCAGCTATTATCCTTATGGGAATCCCCTTGTGTGTTACTTGTTTTTCCCTTGCTGCTTTTAATATTTGTTCTTTGTGTTTGATTTTTGTTAACTTGATTAATATGTGTCTTGGGGGTGTTTTGCTTTGGTGTTCTGCTTGGGACTCTCTGGGTTTCTTGGACTGGGGTGATTATTTCCTTCCTCATTTTAGGGACGTTTTCAACTATTTTCTCATGGTCTTTCTTTTTGTCTTCTTCTTCTGGGACTTTTATGATTTGAATGTTGAGACGTTTAACATTGTCCCAGAGGTCTCTGAGATTGTCCTGATTTCTTTTAATTCATTTTTCTTTTCCCCTCTCTAATTCATTTATTTCTGCCGTTCTATCTTCTACCTCACTAATCGTATCTTCTGCCTCCATTATTCTACTATTTATTCCCTCCAGAGTGTTTCTGATCTCATTTATTGCATTATTCATTATATATTTACTCTTTTTTATTTCTTCTAGGTCCTTGTTAAACCTTTCTTGCATCTTCTCAATCCTTGTATCTAGGCTATTTATCTGTGATTCCATTTTGTTTTCAAGATTTTGGATCATTTTCACTATCATTATTTGGAATTCTTTATCAGGTAGATTCCCTATCTCTTCCTTTTTGGTTTGGTTTGATGAGCATTTATCCTGTTCCTTTACCTGCTGGGTATCCTTCTGTCTCTTCATCTTGTTTATATTGCTGTGTTTGGGGTGGCCTTTCTGTATTCTGGCAGTTTGTGGTGTTCTCTTTATTGTGCAGTTTCCTCACTGTGGGTGGAGCTGTACAGGTGGCTTGTCAAGGTTTCCTGGTTAGGGAAGCTTGTGTAGGTATTCTGGTGTGTGGAGCTGGATTTCTTCTCTCTGGAATGCAAAGAAGTATCCAGTAATGAGTTATGAGATTTCAGTGGGTTTGGAGTGACTTTGGGCAGCCTGTATTTTGAAGCTCAGGGCTGTGTTCCTGTGTTGCTGGAGAATTTGTGTGGTATGTCTTTCTCTGGAACTTGTTGGCCCTTGGATGGTGCTTGGTTTCAGTGTAGGTATGGAGGCATTTGATGAGCTCCTGTAAATTAATGTTCCCTGGAGTCAGGAGTTCTCTGGCGTTTTCAGGATTTGGACTTAAGCCTCCTGCTTCTGAGTTTCAGTCATATTTTTACAGTAGCCCCAAGGCTTCTCCATCTATACATCACAGTTGATAAAACATCTAGGTTAAAAATGAAAAGTTTCTCCACAGTGAGGGACACCCAGAGAGGTTCACAGAGGTACATGGAAAAGAGAAGAAGAAATAGAGAGATAAAGGTTACCAGAATGAGATGAGGTGGAATCAAAAGAGGGAGAGCAAGCTAGACAGTAATCACTTTCTTATGTGTGCTCCAGTCTGGACCACTCAGAGATGTTCATGGAATTATACAGAGAAGAGAAGAGGGAGGAAGGAGACAGAGGTGGCCTGGAGGATAAAGTGGGGAATCAAAAGAAGAGAGACAGATCCAGCCAGTAATTGGTTCCCTACATGTTCTCCAACGTCTGGAACACAAAGCTATTCATAGAGTTGGGTAGAGAAGAGAAGGGGGAGGGAGGAGATAGAGGCGACCTGGTGGAGAAAAAGGAGAGTCCAAAGGGGGAGAGAGCAGTCAAGCCAGTAATCTCTCTCCCAAGTAAAAATGGGTACTGAAGATTGGGTTCTTAAAGGTACAAAATTGATAACAGATCCCAAGAAGCAAAGATTAAAAATCTAGAGTAGAGATTGGATTTTCAAAAACACAATATTAAGAAAAAAAAAAAATAAAGTCACAAAAAATTAAAAATATATATATATACATATGAAGTTTGCTTTAAAAAATAGCGTCTCTCTCTCTCTCTCTCTTTTTTTTTTTTTGTAAAGTAATGCTGCTGCTGCTGCTGCTGCTAAGTTGCTTCAGTCATGTCCGACTCTGTGCAACCCCATAGATGGCAGCCCACCAGGCTCCCCCGTCCCTGGGATTCTCCAGGCAAGAATACTGGAGTGGGTTGCCATTTCCTTCTCCAATGCATGAAAGTGAAAGTGAAAGTGAAGTTGCTCAGTCATGTCCGACCCTCAGCAACCCCATGGACTGCAGCTTACCAGGCTCCTCTGTCCATGGGATTTTCCAGGCAAGAGTACTGGAGTGGGGTGCCATCGCCTTCTCTTTTGCAAAGTAATGCTTCTGCTGCTAAGTCGCTTCAGTCGTGTCTGACTCAGTGCAACCCCAGAGATGGCAGCCTACCAGGCTCCCCCGTCCCTGGGATTCTCCAGGCAAGAACAGTGGAGTGGATTGCCATTTCCTTCTCCAATGCATGAAAGTGAAAAGTGAAAGTGAAGTCACTCAGTCATGTCTGACTCTTCGCTACCCCATGGACTGCAGCCTACCAGGCTCCTCTGTCCATGGGATTTCCCAGGCAAGAGTACTGGAGTGGGGTGCCATTGTTTTCTCTGGCAGTGTCTTAGATTAGGGCTTTTCCTGTGGTAGCTATCCCACAGTCTGGTTTGCTAGCCCAAGTTAGTTCCTTCAGATTGCCCTCGGGGCATTCAGGCCAGGTCCTTACTCTAAGCAATGCAGCTTGCACATTCCTGCTGAGCCCCTGCTTGATAGTGGAGGATGCAGGCGTCTGTGCTGCTTCTCCGCTGGGGGAGTTACTGTTGGGCACGTAATCTGTGGGTTTTAATTATTATTTGTTTTTTTCTCCCAGTTATGTTGCCGTCTGTGGTTCCAAGGCTCGCCACAGACTCAGCAGTGAGAGTGTTTCCTGGTGTTTGGAAATTTCTCTCTTTTTAAAGATTCCCTTCCTGGGACAGAGCTCTGTCCCTACTTCTTTTGTCTCTCTTTTTGTCTTTTATATTTTTTCCTACCTCCCTTCGAAGACAATGGGCTGCTTTTCTGGGTGCCTAATGTCCTCTGCTGGCATTCAGAAGTTGTTTTGTGGAATTTATTCAGCGTTCAAATATTCTTTTGATGAATTTGTGGATGAGAAAGTGATCTCCCCGTCCTATTCCTCCGCCATCTTAGAATTGCCTCCACAAGTACCAATATTAACAAATAATACATTTTTAAAGATGTAGCCAAATCAGTTTCCTTTTACATAGTGGAAGAATCGTAAATGGAGATAGAACTTAAATATAATCTCCTTCTAACTTCATTTGACTCTGAGAAGAATTAAATTGTCCATGAGTAATGCTTATCACCTGGTATCTTTGAGCTTTCCACTATCCTGCTTAGAGGCAAGGGAAGAAAAAATGGAACCAGTAATGGGAACTGGCATACAATGGCATTTGGAGTATAAGTGAAGCACTATAATAAAACAGCTTGATTTTAATTAAAAATAAAATAACTCACTATGATATCTCATATTTCCACATAAATAAGAATTCCATGTGTCTAGCATACTTTTCAACATTTTGGTGACTAGTCTTGCTTTATAAGATGTAATACACTATACAGATAGTAGATTATTCACGGTAATCCAAACCTATGCCCCGACCAGTAATGCTGAAGAAGTTGATGTTGAATGGTTCTATGAAGACCTACAAAACCTTCCAGAGCTAACACTCAAAAAAGATGTCCTTTTCATTATAGGGGACTGGAATGCAAATATAGGAAGTAAAAAAACACCTGGAGTAATAGGCAAATGTGACCTTGGAGTACAGAATGAAGCAGGGCAAAGGCTAACAGAGTTTTGCCAATAGAATGCACAGGTCATAGCAAACAGCCTCTTCCAACAACACAAGAGAAGACTCTATATATGGACCTCACCGGATGGTCAACACCAAAATCAGATTGATTATATCCTTTGCAGCAAAAAATGGAGAAGCTCTATACAGTCAGCAAAAACAAGACTGGGAGCTGACTGTGGCTCAGATCATGAACTTCTTATTGCCAAATTCAGACTTAAATTAAAGAAAGCAGGGAAAGCCACTAGGCCATTCAGGTATGACCTAAATGAAATCCCTTATTTCTACATAGTGGAAGTGAGAAATAGATTTAAGGGACTAGATTTGATAGACAGAGTGCCTGATGAACTAGGTTCATGACATTGTACAGGAGACAGGGAGCCAGACCATTCCCAAGAAAAAGAAATGCAAAAAAGCAAAATGGCTGTCTGAGGAGGCCTTACAAATAGCTCTGAAAAGAAGAGAAGTGAAAAGCAAAGGAGAAAAGGAAAGATATACCTATTTGAATGCAGAGAACCAGAAAAAAGCAAGGAGAGATAGGAAAGCCTTCCCCAGCGAGCAGGGCAAAGAATTAGAGGACAACAATAGAATGGGAAAGACAAGAGATCTCTTCAAGAAAATTAGAGATACCAAGGGAAAATTTCATGCAAAGATGGGCTCAATAAAGGTCAAAAGTGGGATGGACCTAATAGAAGCAGAAAATATTAAGAAGAGGTGGCAAGAATACATAGAAAAACTGTACAAAAAAGATCTTCATGACCCAGATAATCACGATGGTGTGATCACTCACACTTCTGTGGAATGTGATCATATTACATCCTGGAATGTGAAGTCAAGTGCTCCTTAGGAAGCATCACTACGAACAAAGTTATTGGAGGTGATGTAATTCCAAGTGAGCTATTTCAAATCCTAAAAGATGATGCTGTGAAAGTGCTGCACTCAATATGCCAGCAAATTTGGAAAACTCAGCAGTGGCCACAGGATTGGAAAAGATCAGTTTTTATTTAGTCCCCAAAAAAGGCAATGCCAAAGAATGCTCAAACTCCTGCACAGTTGCACTCATCTCACACGCTAGTAAAGTAATGCTCAAAATTCTCCAAGCTAGGCTTCAGCAATACATGAACCGTGAACTTCTAGATGTTCAAGCTGACTTTAGAAAAGGCAGAGGAATCATAGATCAAATTGCCAACATCTGCTGAATCATCAAAAAAGCAAGAGAGTTCTAAATAAACATCTCTTTCTGCTTTATTGACACTGCCAAAGCTTTTGACTGTGTGGATCACAATAAACTGTGGAAAAATTCTGAAAGTGGTGGGAATAGCAGACCACATGACCTGCCTCTTGAGAAACCTGTATGCAGGTCAGGAAGCAACAGTTAGAACTGGACATGGAACAACAGATTGGTTCCAAATAGGAGAAGGAGTACATCAAGGCTATATATTGTCATCCTGCTTATTTAACTTATATGCAGAGTACATCATGAGAAATGTTGGGCTGGATGAAGCACAAGCTGAAATCAAGATTGCCAGGAGAAATATCAATAACCTCAGTTATACAGATGACATCACCCTTATGACATAAAGTGAAGAAGCACTAAAGAGCCTCTTGATGAAAGTGAAAGAGGAGAGTGAAAAAGTTGGCTTAAAGCTTAACATTCAGAAAACTAAGATCATGGCATCCGGTTCCATCATTTCATGGGAAATAGATGAGGAAACAGTGGAAACAGTGGCTGACTTTATTTTTCCGGCTCCGAGATCACTGAGGATGGTGATTGCAGCCATGAAGTTAAAAGATGCTTACTCCTTGGAAAGAATGTTATGAGCAACCTAGACAGCATATTAAAAAGCAGAGACATTACTTTGCCAACAAAGGTCTGTCTAGTCAAGGCTATGGTTTTGATATACAGTCGTGTATGGATGTGAGAGTTGAAGTATAAAGAAAGCCGAGTGCTGAAGAATTGATGCTTTTGAACTGTGGTGTTGGAGAAAAGACCCTTGGACTGCAAGGGATCCAACCAGTCCATCCTACAGGAGATAAGTGCTGGGTGTTCATTGGAAGGACTGATGTTGAAGCTGAACCTCCAATACTTTAGCCACCTGATGCAGAGAGCTGACGTATTTGAAAAGACCCTGATGCTGGGAAAGATTGACGGCAGGAGGAGAAGGGGACGACAGAGGATGAGATGGTTTGATAGCATCACCGACACAGTGGACATGGGTTTGGTTGGACTCTGGGAGTTGGTGATGGACAGGGAGGCCTGGCATGCTGCAGGTTGATGGGGTTGCAGAGTCGGACACGACTGAGTGACTGAACTGAACTTAACTGAATTGATACACATACTGCCACCACCACTCTACCCTCTGTCCACTGGTCACAAGTCAAATCAACTCTGTGCCAATGAGTGGCGTCAGCAGCTTCTGACTCTGTGCACCACATGTCGGGCCAAAAGGTATCCATTAGATGGGAATATAGCTGGTGGGGCAGAGGACTAAACTTGAGGTACATTGAACCCTAAAATACAAAAGCTTATGTTCATGAAAAGACTGCCTCACATATAATCCCAAGGAGAGTCAGACTTTGCAAACCTTTTTGCAAACCTAGTCTTATGGACACCCATTAATTTTTCCTTAACCAGTCATTGTCTTTGTCCCTTAATCTCATAATAGAACTACTCTTTCAAAATGAGAATTTATTTATTCATTAAGTGGAGGCTTGACATTCTGTCATTATAAACATCATGCCTTGACAAATTTGTGAATAAATAGATCAAGACCTGGCCAATCAGGTCACTTTATGTTCCTGGTTGAACTAATTTACCTAGAGATGTCTCATCAATCAAACCAAGCCATCAGTGTTTTCCATTATAACCTTAGTGTTTTGCTTCTCAGTAAGATGATGTCTTTATACTGAGGTTGAGAAACAGAATGTAAGGTTGGATTTGGCTGGGACCATTTTTCCAATGACAGGAAGAGCATGTTCCATTTACAAAAAACTAGTGTTGAAATCATCTGGGCTCCTCGGAACTACAGGTAATGTCTGTTCTAAAGAATGTCAGTGATTTTTGTGAAGCATGACTAATATCATTGATTTTTTAAGCCAAGTGTAAAAGTATATTCTCTGAGCTCAGTTTAGTTCATGTTCACTATATTATTAAGCATATCATTTAACCAAACCTCAAACCACACTCAGAAGAGTTTCAATCAATCTCTTCAAAAGTATGGGAACAAGGAGCTCTAGTAGAATCCAGTGCAGGTTTCTGACAATCCCACATCTATATAGATATTTGAAAGCTTAATATCTGGATTAAACATTAATTCACATCACAGCTTTTATGTGACACTGAATAATACATTGCTCTAATCTTCCACTTCTTCATTGTATGTTGTGGATAATAATACCTTGACTATTATAGGAAATATTAAGTGAAATGACATATGTAAAGTACTTAGCATCTTCTCTAAGCTATAGGAAGCACTCAATAAACATTACATTTCATAATCTCCTATTCTTTCTCATTATTCCTTTTCTAAGCCTTCACAGTTATCATCAGGAATAATGTTACATCGAAAAGCATAATACAAAGAATAACATGTCTACCACATGCATGCAATTAAGCACTGATGTCCTTATTCCCCTTTGTAACACTCTATTTTCTATGACACACTGATGCTTTCAGTTTGGGAGACATGCATATGGGAATACAGCAAAGAAAGAAGGGACAATGGGAATGATGTCACTCATTCATCACAGCTCTAGAGAAAACACTCTCATGAGCAGTGATGCACATAACAGTGGACACAACCAACTCAGCTGACTGCATACTCTGATCTAAAAAGTTGAGGGCTTTCTAAACTGTTGAATTTAAAAGTGCTAGAGTTTATTTAAAGAAGTACTGTGTGTGTGTGTGTGTGTGTTGGATGGGAAAGTAATCCAGACATGCTTCTTCCTGTTTCTAATGTATATGGAAGTCAAGTATTATAAGAATGAACACTAATTATGAAGAGTTGAAAGGAAAAAAAAAAAATCCAAACCATTGAATCAGTAGCACAAATCTCAAGGTAAAGCATGAAGAAATTTAGACCCTGAGGACAGGAAAATGTGAAGTATGTTGCCATCTTCATCTTATATTGTCTCTTTTACTACTTTACTGTTTTGATTATTTCACCTTTTCATTTTCTTTCCTTCTAAGTGTCTCATGATCTTCTTTTCTTTTTAGCATGTATCTCCTCAACATTTTTTATTCTTTTTTTTTAATTCACTATTATTTCTGTCCTCCAATTTAAATTTTTGGAGAAAAGTCAGAAAACTGAGTGAATTTCACAATCTAAAAGAAAAATGCAGCCATGAAATTAAAAGACACTTACTCCTTAGAAGGAAAGTTATGACCAAACTAGACAGCATATTAAAAAGCAGACATATTACTTTGCCAACAAAGGTCTGTCTAGTCAAGGCTGTGGTTTTTCCAGTGGTCATGTATGGATGTGAGTGCTGGACTTCGAAGAAAGCTGAGCACCGAAGAATTGATGCTTTTGAACTGTGGTGCTGGAGAAGACTCTTGTGAGTCCCTTGGACTGCAAGGAGATCCAACCAGTCCATCCTAAAGGAGACCAGTTTTGGGTCTTCATTGGAAGGACTGATGCTGAGGCTGAAACTCCAGTACTTTGGCCACTCATTCATTGGTAAAGATCCTGATACTGGGAGGGATTGGGGGCAGGAGGAGAAGGGGACGACAGAGGATGAGATGGCTGGATGGCATCACCGACTTGGTGCACATGAGTTTGGGTGAACTCTGGGAGTTGGTGATGGACAGGGAGGCCTGGCATGCTGCAATTCATGGGGTCACAAAGAGTCGGACACGACTGAGCAACTGAACTGAACTGAGCTGAAAAGAAAAATACATATTATAGGCAGAGACCTCAGGGTTTATTTTATTTTATTTCAGTTTTAACATGTTATTTATCTGTAATTATTTATCTAGAAACATCAAGTATTTATTTCTCTGGAAATAGTGACAAACTTTATTTCCTTGGACTACAAAATCACTGCAGATGGTGACTGCAGCCTTGAAATTAAAATATGCATGCTCCTTGGAAGAAAGTTATGACAAACCTAGACAGTGTATTCAAAAGCAGAGACATCACTTTGCCAACAAAAGTCTGTGTAGTCAAAGTTATGGTTTTTCTAGTAATCATGTACAGATGTGAAATTTCGGCCATAAAGAAGGCTGAATGCCAAAGAAGTGATGCTTTCAAACTGTAGTTCTGGAGAAGATTCTTGAAAGTCCCTTGGATTGCAAGGAGACTAAACTAGTCAATCTTCGAAGAAAGTGAAAGTTGCTCACTCATTTCCTACTCTTTGTGACCCTATGGACTATACAGTCCATGGAATTCTCCAGGCCAAAATAGTGGAGTGGGTAGCTGCTTCCTTCTCCAGGGTATCTTTCCAACCCAGGGATCACATCCCACATTGCAGGCAAATTCTTTAGCAGCTGAGCCAACAGAGAAGCCCCTCCTGGAAGAAATCAACCCTGAATACTCATTGGAAGGACTGATTCTGAAGCTGAAGCTCCAATACTTTGACCACCTAATGTGAAGAGCTTACTCACTGGAAAAGACCCTGCTGGAAAAGGCTGAGGGCAGCAGGAGAAGCTGGGGATGGAGGATGAGTCGGTTGTATGTCATCACTTACTCATTAGACATGAGTTTGAGCTGACTCCAGGAGATAGTGAAGGATAGAGAAGCCTGACATGCTGCAGTCCATAGAGTCTCAAAGAGTCAGACACGGCTGAGTGACTGAACTGAACTGAGTGACTGAACAACAGCAACAAATTTATCTATAGGTTGGGTAAGATAGATCAATAGTTAACAATAAGTTATACTTGTGCTTACTGTCACTCACTTCCAATCTATTTGACAGAAAACAAAAGAGGTAAGTATTTCATTTTGTTATTATTTGGAGAGAATCATTAGGATACCTTTATATGTGTTTGTTGGCTTCCCTGATAGCTCAATTGGTAAAGAATCCACCTGCAATACAAGAGACTCCAACTCGATTCCTGGGTCAGGAAGATCCACTGGAAAAGGGATAGGCTACCCATTCCAGTATTCTTGGTCTTCTCTTGTGGTTCAGCTGGTAAAGAAGTGACCTGCAATGTGGGAGACCTGGGTTCAACCCCTGGGTTGGGAAGATCCCCTAGAGAAGGTAAAGGCTACCCACTACAGTACTGTGGCCTGGAGACTTCCATGCACTGTATAGTCCATGGGGTAACAAAGATTCGGACACGACTGAGCAACATTCACTTTCATATGTATTTGTATGCAGAGACAGATAAATTTAGCTTAAAAAACTGAATCATGTGCTTATGTGATTATGGGGGCTAGCAAGTGTGAAATTTGGAGGGGAGGCAGGCAGACTAGAGACTCAGAGAAGAGTTGATATTGTAGTGCAAATATTTTCTGGAGCCAGAAATTGATTTTTCTCTAAAGGCATTCAACTATGTATAGAACAGTCTTTTGGACTCTGTGGGAGAGGGAGAGGGTGGAATGATTTGGGAGAATGGCAATGAAACATGTATAATATCATATATGAAACGAATCACCAGTCCAAGTTCGATGCATGATACTGGTTGCTTGGGGCTGGTGCACTGGGACGACCCAGAGGGATGGTACGGGGAGGGAGGAGGAGGGGGGTTCAGGATGGGGAACACGTGTATACCTGTGGTGGATTCATGTGATGTATGGTAAAATCAGTACAATATTGTAAAGTAATTAACCTCCAATTAAAATAAATAAATTTATATTAAAAAATAGAGGCATTCAACTGATTGGATGAAGCCCATCTTCATCATGGAGGGTATTCTGCTTTACTCAGTCTACTGACTTAAATGCTAATTACATTTAACAAAATACTTGCACAGCAACATTCTGTTTGGTAAAATATTTCAGCACCATATCCTAGCCAAATTGGCACTTAAAATTAACCTCTACAAATCTATTCCTTGTAATTTGTCACCCATATGTGTCTCATTAAACCATACTACAAATAAAAACAATAGTAATCATTCTGTCTAACATGGTAAAATTACCATGTCTCCATCTGAAAATACATTAACTCTTTTCCTAGAGGGGAATGTCGAGTCCTTGGAAGACATTCACTCTTTCACTTGGTATCTTGTATGTGAGTTATTACCATGTACAGTTAAAAATATTTAAGTGTTTAGAAGTGGTTTCACTTTATATGATAAGAAGATAAGAAAAAGATTAAAAAAAATTTTGAAACACACATATTCATAACAAAATTAAAAATAAATACTATTAACAATACAGTACTCCTTTCTATAAATTACAATTTAGTTATAACTGATATTTTTAATGACCTTCTCCCTTTCTGACTAACCCATTCCATATTTCCTTTCCACTCTGCAAATAACTCTGCTAGCCATAGTGATTTTCCTTTTGGGATGATCCAGATCTTCATTTTTGAAGTGCCTGGACGTCTAGTAGTCCTTTTTAAATTGAATTGTCATAGTTTTCCATTGACTTTATTCACAGGGCATGGGAGTACTAAGAGATGCCCCAAAGGAATTATATAAATTATAAATATAATCTTCATTAACTTCCTTGTAAATAAGTGACACAATTTCTTCTCAGTAATCAGGGTCAAATTGCCAACATCTGCTGGATCATGGAAAAACCAAGAGAGTTCCAGAAAAACATCTATTTCTGCTTTATTGACTATGCCAAAGCCTTTGACTGTGTGGATCACAATAAACTGTGGAAAATTCTGAAAGAAATGGGAATACCAGACCACCTGACCTGCCTCTTGAGAAACCTATATGCAGGTTAGGAAGCAACAGTTAGAACTGGACATGGAACAACAGACTGGTTCCAAATAGGAAAAAGAGTACATCAAGGCTGTATATTGTCACCCTGCTTATTTAACTTACATGCAGAGTGAATCATGAGAAAGGCTGGGCTGGAAGAAGCACAAGCTGGAATCAAGATTGCTGGGAGAAATATCAATAACCTCAGGTAAGCAGATGACACCACCCTTATGGCAGAAAGTGAAGAGGAACTAAAAAGCCTCTTGATGAAAGTGAAAGTGGAGAGTGAAAAAGTTGGCTTAAAACTCAACATTAAGAAAACTAAGATCGTGGCATCTGTTCCCATCACTTAATGGCAAATAGATGGGGAAACAGTGGAAATAGTGTCAGACTTTATTTTTTTGGGCTCCAAAATCACTACAGATGGTGACTGCAGCCATGAAATTAAAAGACGCTTACTCCTTGGAAGAAAAGTTATAACCAACCTAGATATCATATTGAAAAGCAGAGACATTACTTTGCCAACAAAGGTCCATCTAGTCAAGGCTATGGTTTTTCCTGTGGTCATGTATGGATGTGAGAGTTGGACTGTGAAGAAAGCTGAGCGCCGAAGAAGTGATGCTTTTGAACTGTGGTGTTGGAGAAGACTCTTGAGAGTCCCTTGGACTGCAAGGAGATCAAAACAGTCCATCCTGAAGGAGATCAGTCCTGAGTGTTCATTGGAATGGCTGATGCTGAAGCTGAAACTCCAATACTTTGGCCACCTCATGCGAACAGTTGACTCATTGGAAAAGACTCTGATGCTAGGAGGGATTGGCGGCAGGAGAAGGGGACGACAGAGGATGAGATGGCTGGATGGCATCAATGCCTCAATGGACATGGGTTTGAATGAACTCCAGGAGTTGGTGATGGACAGGGAGGTCTGGCATGCTGCAGTTCATGGGGTCGCAAAGAGTTGGACACGACTGAGCGACTGAACTGAACTGAATAGTATTACCAGATGATCAAATAGACGTCACCAGAGGGTCAATACCAAAATCAAACAGACTATATTATTTGCAGCCATAGATGGAGAAACTCTACACAGTCAGCAAAAACAAACTGGGAGCTGACTGTGGCTCAGATCATGAACTCCTTATTGCCAAATTCAGACTTAAATTGAAGAAAGTAGGGAAATCTACTAGACCATTCAGGTATGACCTAAGTAAAATTCCTTATGATTATACAGTGGAAGTGATAAATGGATTCAAGTGATTAGATCTGATAGAATGCCTGAAGAATTATGAATAGAGATTCTTGACATTGTACAGGAGGAGGTGAGGGAGACCATCCCCAAGAAGAAGAAACACAAAACAGGTAAAATGGCTGTCTGAGGAGGTCTTACAAATAGCTGAGCAAAGAAGAGAAGTGAAAGACAAAGGAGTAAACGCAAGATATACCCACTAAAATGCACAGTTCGAAAGAATAGCAAGAAGAGATAAGAAAGCCTTCCTCAATGATCAATGCAGAGTAATAGAGGAAAACAATAGAATGGGAAAGACTAAAGATCTGTTCAAGAAAAACAGAGATATCAAGGGAACATTTAATGCAAAGATGGGCACAATAATGGACAGAAATATTATGGACCTAGAAGAAGAAGAGGTGGCAAGATTACACAGAAGAATTATTAAAAAAAAAAAAAATCTTCTTCACCCAGATAACCACAATGGTGTGATAACTCACCTAGAGCCAGACATCCTGGAATGCAAAATCAAGTGGGCCCTAAGAAGCATCACTATGAACAAAGCTAGTGGAGTTGATGCAATTCCAGTTGAACTATTCAAATCCTAAAAGATGATGCTGTAAAAGTACTGCACTCAATACGCCAGCAAATTTGGAAAGCTCAGCAGTGGCCATAAGAATGGAAAAGGACAGTTTTCATTCCAATCCCCCAAAAATGCAATGCCAAAGAATGTTCAAACTACAGCACAATTGCATTCATCTCACATGCTAGCAAAGTAATGCTCAAAATTCTCCAAGCCAGGTTTCAACAGTACATGAATCATGAACTTCCAGATGTTCAACCTGGATTTAGAAAAGGCAGAGGAAGCAGAGATCAAATTGCCAACATCCACTGGATCATAGAAAAAGCAAGAGAATTCAAGAAAAATATGTATTTCTGCTTTACTGATTATGCCAAAACCTTTGACTGTGTAGATCACAATAAGCTGTGGAAAATTCTTCAAGAGGTGGGAATACCAGACCATCTTACCTGCCTCCTGAGAAATCTGTATGAGGTCAAGAAGAAACAGAACCACACATGGAACAGACTGGTTCCAAATTGGTTAAGGAATACCTTAAAGCTGTATCTTGTCACCCTGCTTATTTAACTTCTGTGCAGATTGCATGCATGCATGCTTAGTCACTTCACTTGTGTTCGACTCTGTGAGACACTATGGACAGCAACAAACCAGGTTCCTCTGTCCACAGGATTCTCTAGGCAAGAATACTGGAGTGGGTTTTGTATTGCAAATTACATCATGCAAAATGCTGGGCTAGATGAATCACAAACAAGAATCAAGAATGCCAGGAGATATATCAACAACCTCAGATATGCAGATGACACCATCCTTATAGCAGAAAGTGAAGAAGAACTATAGGGCCTCTTGATGAAAGTGAAAGACCAGAGTGAAAAAGCTGGCTTAAAACTCAACATTCAAAAAATGAAGATCACAACGGAATGACTGAAGTGAACTGAACTGAGCTGATGTAACAGTTAAAATTTGCATATCTTATCTGTTACACAGCATCATGAACTATCAGTGTTGTCTTTTCTACAAGAAGTAGTTATTCAGTTCAGTTCAATTCAGTTCAGTCATTCAGTCATGTCCGACTCTTTGCGACTCCGTAAATGCAGCACGCCAGGCCTCCCTGTCCATCAACAACTCCTGGACTTCACTCAAACTCATGTCCATTGAGTCGGTGATGCCATCCAGCCATCTCATCCTCGGCTGTACACTTCTCCTCCTGCCCCCAATCCTTCCCAGCATCACGGTCTTTTCCAATGAGTCAACTCTTCACATGAGATGGCCAAAGTTTTGGAGTTTCAGCTTTAGCATCAGTCATTCCAATGAACACCCAGGACTGATCTCCTTTAGCATGGAGTGGTTGGATCTCTTTGCAGTCCAAAAGACTCTCAAGAGTCTTCTCCAACACCACAGTTCAAAAGTATCAATTCTATGGTGCTCAGCTTTCTTCACAGTCCAACTCTCAAATCCATACATGACCACTGGAAAAACCATAGCCTTGACTACATGGACCTTTGTTGGCAAAGTAATGTCTCTGCTTTTCAATATTCTATCTATATTGGTCACAACTTTCCTTCCAAGGAGTAAATGTCTTTTACTTTCATGGCTGCTGTCACCATCTGCAGTGATTTTGGAGCCCCCCAAAATAAAATCTGACACTGTTCCCACTGTTTCCCCATCTATTTGCATGAAGTGATGGGACCAGATACCATGATCTTAGTTTTCTGAATGTTAAGCTTTAAGCCAACATTTTCACTCTCCTCTTTCACTTTCTTCAAAGACTGTTTAGTTCCTCTTCACTTTCTGCCATAAGGGTGGTGCCATCTGCATATCTGAGGTTATTGATATTTCTCCTGGCAATCTTGATTCCAGCTTGTGCTTCTTCCAGCCCAGCATTTCTCATGATGTACTCTGTATACAAGTTAAATAAGCAGGATGACAATATACAGCCTTGACATACTCCTTTTCCTATTTGGAACCAGTCTGTTATTCCATGACCAGTTCTAACTGTTTCTTCCTGACTTGCATATAGATTTCTCAAGAGGCAGGTCAGGTGGTTTGGTATTCCCATCTCTTTCAGAATTTTCCACAGTTTATTGTAGTCCACACAGTCAAAGGCTTTGGCATAGTCAATAAAGCAGAAATAGATGTTTTTCTGGAACTCTCTTGGTTTTTCCATGATGCAGCAGATGTTGGCAATTTGATTTATGGTTCCTCTGCCTTTTCTAAAACTAACCTGAACATCTGGAAGTTCATGGTTCACATATTGCTGAAGCCTGGCTTGGAGAATGTTGAGCATTACTTTACTAGTGTATGAGATGAGTGCAATTGTGAAGAAGTTTGAGCATTCTTTGGCATTGCCTTTCTTTGTGATTGTAATGAAAAGTGACATTTTTGAGTCCTGTGGCCACTGCTGAGTTTTCCAAATTTGCTGGCCTATTGAGTACATCACTTTCACAGCATCATCTTTCAGGATTTGAAATAGCTCAATTGGAATTCCATCACCTCCCCTAGCTTTGTTTATAGTCATGCTTTCTAAGGCCCACTTGATTTTACATTCCAGGATGTCTGGCTCTAGGTAAGTGATCACACCATCATGCTTATCTGGGTCTTGAAGCTCTTTTTTGTACTTTTCTTCTGTGTATTCTTGCCACCTCTTCTTAATATCTTCTGCTTCTGTTAGATCCATACCATTTCTGTCCTTTATCGAGCCCATTTTTGCATGAAATGTTCCCTTGGTATCTCTAATTTTCTTGAATAGATCTATAGTTTTTCCCATTCTATTGTTTTCCTCTAATTTTTTGCATTGATCACTGAGGAAGCCTTTCTTATCTCTCCTTGCTATTCTTTGGAACTCTGCATTCAGATGCTTATATCTTTCTTTTTCTCTTTGCTTTTCACTTGTCTTCTTTTCACCACTATTTGTAAGGCCTCCTGAGACAGCCATTTTGCTTTTTTGCAATTCTTTTTCTTGGGGATGGTCTTGATCCCTGTCTCCCATACAGTGTCATGAACCTCCACCCATAGTTCATCAGGCACTCTATCTCTCAGATCTAGTCCCTTAAATCTATTTCTTACTTACACTGTATAATCATAAGGGATTTGATTTAGGTCATACCTGAATTGTCTATTGGTTTTCACCACTTTCTTCAATTTAAGTCTGAATTTGGCAATAAGGAGTTCATGATCTGAGCCACAGTCAACTCCTGGTCTTGTTTTTGCTGACTGTATAGAGCTTCTCCATCTTTGGCTGCAAATAATATAATCAATCTGATTTCAGTGTTGATCATCTGGTGATGCCCATGTGTAGAGCCTTCTCTTGTGTTGTTGGAAGACGGTGTTTGCTATGACCAATGATTTCTCTTGGCAAATCTCTATTAACTTTTGCCTTGCTTCATTCAGTACTCCAAAGCCAAATTTGCCTGTTACTCCAGGTGTTTCTTGACTTCCTACTTTTGCATTCCAGTCCCCTATAATGAAAAGGACATCTTTTTTTTGGTGTTATTTCTATACTGTCTTGTAAGTCTTCATAGAACTCTTCAACTTTAGCTTCTTCAGTGTTACTTGTTGGGGCATGGGCTTGGATTACCATGATATTAAATGGTTTGCCTTGGAAATGAACAGAGTTCATTCTTTTGTTCTTGAGATTGCATCCAAGTACTGCATTTTGGACTCTTGTTGATCATGATGGCTACTCCATTTCTTCTAAGGGATTCCTGCCTGCAGTAGTAGATATAATGGTCATCTCAGTTAAATTCACCCGTTTCAGTCCATTTTAGTTTGCTGATTCCTAGAATGTTGATGTTCACTCTTGTCATCTCCTGCTTGACCACTTCCAATTTGCCTTGATTCATGGACCTAACATTCCCAGTTCATATGCAATAGTGCTCTTTACAGCATCAGACCTTGCTTCTATCACCAGTTACTTCTACATCTGGGTATTGTTTTTGCTTTGGCCCCATCCCTTCATTCTTTCTGAAGTTAATTTTTCCACTGATCTCCAGTAGCATATTGGGCACTTACCAACCTGGGGAGTTCCTCTTTCAGTATCCTATCATTTTGCCTTTTCCTACTGTTCATGGAGTTCTCAAGGCAAGAATGCTGAATTGGTTTGCCGTTCCCTTCTCCAGTGGACCACCTTCTATCAGACCTCTCCACCATGACCTGCCTGTCTCGGGTGGCCCCACATTGCATGGCTTAGTTTCATTGAGTTAGACAAGGCTGTGGTCCATGTGATCAGATTGGCTAGATTTCTGTGATAATGGTTTCAGTGTATCTGCCCTCTGATGCCATTTCACAATACCTACCATCTTACTTGGGTTTCTCTTACCTTGGATGTGGGGTATCTCCTCAAAGCTGCTCCAGTAAAGCACAGCTGCTGCTCCTTACCTTGGATGAGGCATATCTCCTCAGGGCCGCACCTCCTGACCTTGAACATGGAGTAGTTCCTCTCGGTCCTCCTGTGCCCACACAGCCACCTCTCCTAGGACATGGGGTTGCTCCTCTCGGCCGCCGCCCTTGTCTTGGGCATGGGATAGCTCATCTTGGCCGCCGCTCCTGACCTTGGACGTGGAGTAGCTCCTCTCCACCGCTCCTGTGCCATTGCAGCCTGGCGCTCTTTGTCACATCCCTTGACCTTGGGCTAGGGGTAGCTCCTCTCAGCCACACTTCTGAATGGTTCCTCGCAGCTGGCACACTTAGTACCTTTAAATCTAACCAGAGAATCACTTTCAGAATCCCTAGAACGGTGATTCTGTTTTTCTAGAGAAAAAAATACTAATTTTTCTTAACACTCTTGATACCAAAGTCTGTAGATAAGATTCTCCAGAGGAACAGATCAATAGTATAAAAATATACAGAAAGAAAGAAAAAAGAAAGAGAAAAGAGAGATGAAGGAAGAAAGGAAGAAAGAGAGAAAAAAAGAAAGCTTATCTTTGAAAATTATAGATATTACAGGTGTAAACACCACATGAATCAGAAAGTCGCATATAGGTTTGAGTTCCCCCAAAGCTTAAAGATAGCCTATTGTGGACCAGAAGCTTTGCTGATAATATAAAGAGTCAATTAATGAATGTTTTGTATATTACATGTGCTATATACAGTATTCTTATAATAAAGTAAAATGGAAAGAACAAAATGTTAATGAAATCATAAGAAAGAGAAAATACACTTATGGTACCATACTATATTTATCAATACTGTAAATTTACTTTCTCTGTTTATATGATGAATTGTTTATCAATACATGCATCATAAGGAGAAGAGGGCATCACAGGATTAAATGGCTGGATGGCATCACTGATGCAATGGACATGAACTTGGGCAAATTTCTGGGGATGGTGAGGGACAGAGAGGCCTGGAATGCTACAGTTCATGGGGTCCCTAAGAGTTGGACATGACAGAGCAACTGAACAACAACAACCACCACCTACATTAGTATTGTCTCATTTTATATAAAACACTGTAGATATTACACATGGTACTAACACTAAACACAAAAATTGAACAGATGTGAAAAATAAATTATATTTATTTATAATATATTGATTCATATATTAATAACAAAAATAAAAAATATGATCATTTTATGGTATTCTGTGATAATACTATTTCCTTATGGTAGCCTAGGCTATAGAGCAATGAATAGAATGTTATAAAAATATATATGGCATACAGTATATGGTCATACTTATAGAATTAAAGAAACTAGTACAACTTACCAGTGATATCAGACTCCTACTCAATTTCTCCAATTGCAAAGGAAAAAAGCATATCATACAGTAAAGTAATTATTTGAAAACAAAGTTAGAAAACACAAAACTAGCACATTACTAATTTTATATTAAATGTCACTCAATTTATGCCTATGTAATAATAGACTATCCATTTTGTTACAAGTCTCATGCATGGTGTTCTTCATGATGAATGCTTAGGCCATGATGATAGCAGAAAAATGTCTAGACAGTTCTTTCCATACAGTTATTAGTTTTTAATACAGAGACTCTCACACACCTACAACCCATAAGTTTATCAAATGTACAATATCATGGCCATCTGTTATTCATTAAGTGAAAGTAGATCAGCATCAAGTTCTTCATCCAAGGAAGAGAGGTTGATCCTATCATTTCAGGGCTGACAGAGGTGGAGGAGGTAGAAGGTGGGGCACACTCAGTGTAACTTTGTGTGTATGGAATGCATCATAATTTCTGCTGACAGTTTTTGCTTTTTAATTTCTCTAAAGTCATTTCTATTATATGGTACTAATCCTCCGTTTACTATTTGCTTTGGTTCCAGTGCCCATATCATATAAGAGCCCATGTGTGTAAGGGTCAAAAGCAGTCTTGAAGAACCAGAATCTTTCTGCCAGATTGCTGATGTCAGTTTGCTTTCTGGCACTGCTTCTCCTATGTCTGCTTCTTCACTGTCTGCCAGTCGTTTGGAGGCACTTACCTCTGTCAAGTCATCTTATGTTAATTCCTCTGGTGTGGTATTTATTAGTTCTTGGATTCTCCAAGGTCCCTGTCCTGGAACTCATCACCCTCTGTTCATTTGGAGGCAGATCTTATACAGGGTCAATTGTGTGTGTATATATACATATAAAAAAAGAGAGAGAGAGAGAGAGAGAGATTTTAAGGAATTTGCCCACACAATGACCTAAAAATTAATGATCCAGTGATTTAGTATATTGGAAAATACATTTAACTTTTTTTTTTTTTTGTCATGTCCGTAGTCTTTCATTTCACTTGATTGGCTCTGTAGCAAATCCTGTGAAGTCATGCACATCTGGACAGCTTTCTCTTGCAGGAGTTTATTTGGGATCAGGGTATGAAGACTTGCATAGTTTTTCTGTAATGATGGCATCTTCAATGGTGTAATTCTCCCAGGATTTCATGATACTCTCTCTATCAGGATTCTTGTCCATTGCATTGACAATCCCTTCTACAGAGTATCATGTACAATGAGTCTTAAAGGTCTCTATGACCCCCTGATGCAGAGGCTGAACTAAACATTGTGTTTGGAGGCAGGTAAACCACTTCAGTGCTTCCCTCATAGCTCAATCGGTAAATCATCTGCCTGCAAGGTAGGAGAACCAGGTTTGATCCTTTGGTCGGGAAGATGCCCTGGAGAAGGAAATGGCAAGCCACTCAAGTATTCTTGCCTGGAGAATCCCATGAACAGAGGAGCCTGGGGGGCTACAGTCCATGGGGTCGCAAGAGTCAAACATGGCTTAGCAACTAAACCACCACCACCATACCACTTCAATGCCTTCAGTATGAAACTCATGGAGTTCTGAGTGGCCAGGGGGATTGTTGCTGTTTTTTCATCATGAAGTTGTGACAGACTCTTTGAGACCCCATGGATTGTAGCCCTCCAGACTCAAGGAGAATCTTTTTTTATGAATTAAGATATTGATCTTAATCAATGCTAAAGAAACTTTATAAGGCAGTCTGTTACTAGCAAGATGCTTTCCGACTTCAAGAACTAAGAATCAATGAAACTAGTCCACGAAAAAGTTCTCCTTGTCCAGGCTCTCTTTTACAACCAAAAGACACCAGGCAGCTGGTGGTTATCTTTTTCCCTCAGGGCTCAGGGATTAGAGCAACTATATAGAGAAGCAAACCCTCCTGCATTTGCACAAAACAATAGAACTATCCCTTCCTTTTTTTTTTTTTAATCCTACTATTCTCTCTTCCTTACTAATAAATGTTAGGGCTTCCCCACTGGTGGCTCAGTAACTTAAAAACAACAAACAACAAATTAACTTGCCAATGCACATGATGTGAATTTGATCCATGTGTGAGAAAGATCCCCTGGAGAACAAAATGGCAACTCACTCTAGTACTCTTGACTAGGCAATCCCATGGACAGAAGAGCCTGGTGGTCTGCAATCCAAGGAGTTGCAAAAGCTGGACATGACTTAGTGACTAAAAAAACAACAGCAGCATGACACTTTTTCCCAGAATAGGGCACTTTCATCTGTATTATAAAACTTGTCCAGGCAGATATACTTGCTCCTCAATAATTTTCTCATGTTGTCTTGGAGGTCATCTGCTTTCCATTGGTCAACAGAAGCTACTTCTCCTATTCTCTGGACAACTGTTTTTTTGTTTTGTTTTGTTTTGTTTTAATCAAACCTCTTCCTAAAATTACCAAACCATCCTTTGCTGGCATTAAATTCCCTAGCATTACATCCTTCACCTCTCTTTGGCTTTAAGCTGTTATATAATGAACTTTTTCTTGAATAATATTAGACTCTAGGAATGTTTTTTTCTTATAACAATTCCTTACCCACATAAAAGCTGCATTTTCAAGATGAGATTAAAAAAAAAAAAGTGTTTCCCAAAAAAGGGCAAATTTTCTTAGCTGCTGATATAGCTGCTGTGAGGGCCTCATGGATTGCCTTTTTTTTTTTTTTCACATGAGTCCTCATGCTAGACTCATTTATCTTGAAAGGTGGGTAACTACAGCTGCAGAACTCAACCTCTGGTAAGAGATCAAGCAATTCAACTTTTTCTTATAATCTTTACTTTCTTTCTTGAGAGTACTTCCAGAGTCACAATGGCACTTCATGTGGGTTCCATGGTGCTATTCAAGGTTTGTAGTATTATATTAAATATGATGAAAAATATGGGAGAACAGTGGGAGATCACTTTATTATTGTGATACACAATTTACTGCAGAGATAGTCTGCTTACATGAAGAGAATTATCAATACAGGGCATTTTAGTGTATATTTGCAATACTTGAGCTCACCATGATAGCAACAGGAGATAGACATGCAATTATTATAGTAGTTTAATATGTACTACAGCTAATTTTATGCACTAATGATTTAATACTGCATATTTATACTTGTTTATATTTCTCTCAACTGTGAATGGTACCATGAACAGTCTATATTTGTGTGTGTGAGTTGTGATAAATTTACCTTTTTGTTATAGACCTGTGTGCATTTTATGGCCTTAAAATAATAAAATATACTAGTATGTGCATATATATTATGCATCCTGATACATCTAAATTTTTCTTAAATGTTTTCAATACTTAAAAGCTTCACATTTCATCATTTTTTCAAATTGTTGCAAATATCTAAAAGCTTTTTAATATATTTGTTGAAAACAACCTACTTATAATGGGCCCATGCAGGTTAAACCTTTGTTGTACAAGGGTCAGTTGTATATGGGTATACACACACACACACACACACACACACACACATATACACCAAGAGATTTTAAGGAATTGGCCCACACTATGACCTAAAAATGGATGATCTAATAATTTTGTGTATTGGAAAACACATCAATAAAAAAACTGCATTGCACTTGATAAAATGTTCCTTGAAAAGTATTAGTAACTCCTACTAAAACACTTACATTATCTATTAACACTTGGTTCTATGTTTTACAATTAAAGTAAAATCACCTCAGTTCAGTTCAGTCAATAAGTTGTGTCCAAATCTTTGTGGCCACATTGACTGCAGCACGCCAGACTTCTCTGTCCATCATCACCTCCCAAAGCTTACTCAAACTCATGTATATTGAGTTGGTGATGCCATCCAAACATCTCATCCTCTGTCCTCCTGTTCTCTTTCCACCTTCAAACTTTCCCAGTATCAGGGGCTTTTCAAATGGGTCAGTTCTTCACATCAGGTGGCCAAAGTTTTGGAGTTTCAGCTTCAGCATCAGTCTTTTCAATGAATATTCAGGAGTGATTTCCTTTAGGATTGACTGGTTTGATATCCTTGCAGTCCAAGGGACTCTCAAGCATCTTCTCCAACACCACAGTTCAAAAACATAAATTATTCAGCACTCAGCTTTCTTTATAGTCCAACTCTCACATCCATACATGACTATTGGAAAAACCATAGCTTTAACTAGATAGATCTTTGTTGGCCAAGTAATATCTTTGCTTTTTAATATGCTATCTAGGTTTGCCATAGCTGTTCTTTCAAGGAACAAGCGTCTTTTAATTTCATGGCTGCAGTAGTCACCATCTATTTTTTTTGAACCCAAAAACATAGTCTGTCAGTTTGTATTGTTTCCCTGTCTACTTGCCATGAAGTGATGGGACCAGATGCCATAATCTTAGTTTTCTGAATGTTGAGTTTTAAGCCAAATATTTCACTCTTCTCTTTCACTTTCATCAAGAGGCTGTTTAGTTTTTCACTTTCTGCCATAAAGGTGATATCATCTGCATGTCTGAGGTTATTGATATTTCTCCTGGCAATCTTGATACCAGCTTGTGCTTCATCCAGCCTGGCATTTCACATGATGTATTCTGCATATAAGTTAAATAAGTAGGGTGACAGTATACAGCCTTGATGTACTCCTTTCCCGATTTGGAACCAGTCTGTTGTTCCATGTCCAGTTCTAACTGTTGCTTCTTGACCTGCATACACATTTCTCAGGACGCAGGTAAGATGGTCTGGTATTCCCACCTCTTAAAGAGTTTTCCACAAATTGTTGTGATCCACACAGTCAAAGGCTTTGACGTAGTCAATAAAGCAGAAGTAGATGTTTTTTTCTGGAACTCTTGCTTTATCTATGATCCAGTGGATGATGACAATTTGATCTCTGGTTATGCTGCCTTTCCTAAATTCAGCTGGAACATCTGGAAATTCATGGTTCATGTACTGTCGAAGCCTGGCTTGCAGAATTTTGAGCTTTAGTTTGCTAGAGTGTGAAATGAGTGCAATTGTGTGGTAGTTTGAGCATTATTTGGAAAAGGAAATGGCAACCCACTCCAGTACTATTGCCTGGAAAATCCCATGGACGGAGGAGCCTGATAGACTACAGTCCACGGGGTCGCAAAGAGTCAGACACGACTGAGCGACTTCACTATTATCACTGCCTTTCTTTGGGGTTGGAATGAAAACTGACCTTTTTCAGTCCTGCTGAATTTTCCAAATTTGCTGGCATATTAAGTTAAGCAGTTTAACAGCCTCATCTTTTAGGATTTTAAAGAACTCAACTGGAAATCTATCACCTCCGCTATCTCACCTAGCCAATAAAAATTAAAAATAAATGGAAAACTCTAGGTTTTTAACTTGGACTCCACAGAGGTCCTCCAGTTGTTTCATGGATATTTGCTCCTTACTTGGAGCCTTAAAACAAGAAGACGATGATATGAAGTAGGGAGCTCCTATTTCTATTTAGGAACGTGATTTCTTTAGATGTTACAAATTACTTTACATAAATTTTATTTGTTGTACTTCTGGTTTTGTCATACCTATATTTGACTTAGTCTATCATGTCTATTTACCAATAGCAACATGTTAGTTAGTTTAAAGCTTCCTAGAGACAAAACTGCTTCTCTATCCATCTGAGTTCTCTGAGTTATGAGCAGGGCAATAAATTTGAAAGCCTACTATATATATCATTGTATCCTGGGTAAATGCAAATAATAGGTGTATCTAAAGTGAATTTTTATTTTTTATATTCTAATGAATAAGTAAATAGCCTTATGTGATATCAGAATGATATTCATAATGAATATTTAGGGCAGGGTTGATACAACTATATTTGTGTAACAACTCACCATCATTATATGCACTGGTTCATTCTACAACCATACTTCTTATACATCATTTATACACACAATTTATTTTAGCAATAACTCAAATCAAATATCAAATATTTTTAAATGACATTTAGAGTAAGTTATTTCTATAATTGAAATATATATATATATATATATATATATATATATATGTATATATATTGGGAATTTACTACTGTCCAATTGTTATTACAACCCCCAGAGGCAATATATACACCTAAGTTTACTTGATCACATCTTCTATGGTTTTACTTTATGTGGGCTTCCCCAGTAGCTTGGTGGTAAATAATCCACCTGTCAAGCAGGAGACCCAGGTTTGACACCTTTGTTGGGAAATTCCCTTGGAGAAGGAAATGAAAACCCATTCCAATATTCTTGCCTGGAAACTTGCATGGATGGAGGAGCCTCGTGGGATTTGGTCCATGAGGTTGAAAAAGTTTGGACATGACTTAGCCACTAAAGAACAATTAGCCACTATTACAACAATGCAGGAAATCAGATTCTTTTACTTAGGACTAATTGTTCTGTGGTGATATTAGAACATTCCAAGCATATAAAATACCCACAATAAATAAATTTTCTTTCAAAGTACATGAAGGTAAAACACTCTTCCCAAGTGTTCACCTACTAATTGACAGAGTTGGCATTTAAGGATACTGATAACATCAATATGATTTGGAGAGTTTTGGTCAGCATAAAGAACCTGACATAATATATTATGTAGCCTGATCCCTGAGAGCACAACAAATTCCTTAACACAAATAGTATTAGATAATATATCAGCTTTATGTTTTCTTTTGACAAACTTGGGAGGTGGGAATTTATATCACTATTAACACTTCATGTTATAGCACAACAAATTCCTTAGCACAATTAATTATAGATAATGCTAATACATCAACCTTAAATTTTATTTCGGCTAACTTGGGAGGTGAGGATTTGCATCATTGTTAATACTTCAGGTTGTGTCTGATTCAATGCTAATACTTATAATGTAAAAACTATTTTGAAGCTCAAGACAAAACAATGTGTCATGGACTTGTGGAGACTTTGGGACCTCTTATTCAAGCCTGGGAAATATTGACCATCTTCCAGAATACTGTTCAGTCCCTTCTTAATATACTTCTAGGAATGCTTATTGGTCTCATGGTTGTTCAGTATCTGTGAATCAGATTTTAAAAATTTCTGCAGTGCACATCCTGGTGGTTACAAAAGACATGAAAAGACAAAAATAGAATGGAACAATTCCAATGGGTGCTGAAAAAAACTTGAATTCTAGCAAATAAAACTCATGTTAAAGGAGAGTCACAACTGTGATGAAGACATAGAGAAGTGAAAAGTGAAAGTTGCTCAGTCATTTCCAACTGTTTGTGACCCCATGGACTACACAGGCCATGGTATTCTCTAGGCCAGAATACTGGAGTGGGTAGCCTTTCCCTTCTCCAGGGGATCTTTGCAACCCAGGGACTGAACCCAGATTTCCCACATTACAGGTGGATTCTTTATCAGGTGTGCCACAATGGAAGCCCTGGAAAATCCTTAATAATATCTCTTATGTTGTTTGTTGAGTGGAAAAAAAGGAACCAATGATAATAAAATAATAAAAGCAGTACATTTCATACTCCTAAAGAAGACATAGATTATTCTGTGGCTATGGTAACAACTCTCATCAGGCTTCTTTTAAAGTCAAAGAATCAATCAAGAAAATTTCGTTCCATGAAAAAATATTCTTTTAGTCAAAAACCAGTATCAACTCTTCATTTCTGAGTTTCAGCCAATCAGGAACATACCCATTCCAATGCACATATTTCTGAGTGTTAATAAATCCACATTGGTGTTACACAAGTGAGCACAGTTACATATGTCAAACCATTTAAATCTTTGAAAGTCTGCCAGCCATATACTCTTCAAAATTCCCATTATCAGTAGTCTACTTTTAGTGTAGACACTGTACCTAATCATCATGTCTGTCCTTAGTTTTTTTTTTTTTTTTTTTCATTTTGCTATTCACTTTAATTTTTATTCAGAAGTTGATGATGATTTCTCCAATTCCTGCAATGAGGGGAAAAAAATGATGTGTTTGTGTGTGTGTGTGTACTCAAATATGCAAATTGAATCTCCAATATAGGGAGAATAACAAGTTATTCTTTTATTAGTAAAGGTGTATAACTATATTATTTTTGTTTTATTAAAACTCAATATACTATACTCCAATACATGAATATGTCATTGAATTTCAGTGTAATGAATAATTTAGAAATCAATAAAGTTATATGCTTTTAATATTAAATAAATTTGAGTGAGTCATGCTTGTAATACAATTTATAGATTGGTATTAAAGAACTGGGCAGACTTGAAGGAAAGGATATACTGACAGCATTTATAAAATTATTATTATGAGAAGTATGTAATTTTCAAATTACTTCTTAGTTTGCTTTCAGTAAAGTCTATTTGATAGTATTAAAGTAATCATAAGCAATATAAAAGAAATCTGAAGACTTTATTTGCATATTCCATTTGCCATCATTACACCAGATAGCAGTCAAAAGAACAGTAGTAGTGTAATATTCAAATATATTTTTGAATCTTAGTTTTCACATCAATAAAAATGAAATGAAAATACAAGATATTTTGAGATTAAATGGAAATACACATCGGTCTACATATAGTACTTAAAAATATCTGATGCTGTCATTTTTTTATAGTCTCATGATACAGATTTACAGGTTTCATATTCTCATTTTAGTTTATGTGTGTGTGTGTGTGTGTGTGTGTTTACCAATTCTTCAGGCAGAACTTTCATTCAAATATGAGGTTTATTCTTTCAATTTATTGCAGGTCTGAGAAAGAAAGAACATGTTTGTTAAAGCCATTTTATTGAAAAGGATATGTTTTTTGGGGGGTGTGAGGGCAGAGGATTCTGTCAGGAGGTCAGGAGCTGCCTTACTCTCTTTGACCTACCCTCACAGGGTAGCATAAAAAATTCCTGAACACACATCATCCTGTGGTCAAAGCAAATCTATAACTGTACATGGAATAATTCTCTCTGAAAGGTATCATAAAACTGGATGAACAAAGTCTCCACAAAAAAACAGGTAAAAATACAGTATTAACACAAATAGAAGAAACAGAGATATGGTTATGCCAAGAATAAAACCTCAGCTGTGGTTATCCACAATAATGTCTCAGCTGTGGTTATCCACAATCAGGAAGGACCATAAAGGTATGCTTATTTTCCCTGAGGGGTGAGCTGCATCTAGACACTCACCCCTTGCATCCTGCTCAAGAATAGACAAGTCTCTAAAACACCAACTTTGAAAAACCAGTAGGGAATATGTTCAGGAAAACTATAGAACTACAGAGAACAGAAACTTGCTATAAAGGGCTTGACTACAGACTCTCTTGATCTTAAAACAGTTGAAAAACACAAGTTTAAAGCACATAAACCATAGGTAAGTGAGTGAAGTCGACTCTTTGAGACCCATGGACTGTAGCCCACCAGGCTCCTTTCCATGGGATTCTCCGGGCAACAAAACTGGAGTGGGTTGCCATTTCCTTCTTCAGGAGATCTTCCCAACCCAGGGATCAAACCCGGGTCTCCTTCATTGCAGGAAGACACTTTATCCTCTGAGCCACCAGGGAGGGTTAAACCATAGGTAAGGAAGCCTCAGTGACTAATTTTGAATCATCTGCTAGAGAGGCAGAAACCAACTGGGATACTCCTCAGGGACTGAGACAATGGTGGGAGCCATTTTTGTGATGTCAGCCTACCTCTCTAATATCAGCACTGGTGGGTGCTATTTTGGAAATTGTCCCTGAACCTGTTAGCTCCAGTGGATGTATCCCACTGAGTGCCCTGCTCATCCCAGAGCTTTGGGCAGGTCTTACAGATAGTCAAACAATAAACTTATCCAAGAGTGAAGTTGTACCAAGGGTTCAGCCTCATTCACCAGTGCACAAAAGTAGAAATCTCAGCCTTGCCACAATAAGAGAGTACAGAAGCCCATGTAGAGGACATCTCTTGAGCTCCTGGCTCTGATGGTCAAGTGGGATTGTGTTTCTGAACTCCCAAGGAAGTCTCCCACAGAAGGACACTTCTCTAAGATCTATTGCATAGAAACAAGGAATTAACCAAAATTAGGTGACAGAGAAACATATTCGAATTGAAAGAATAGCAGAAAATTTCAGAAAAAGAGCTAAACAAATTAAAGATAAGTAATTACAAATAAACAAAAAATAGTTTAAATTGGTGACCATAAAGTTGTTTACCTAATTCAGGAGAATAATGAATGAACACAATGAAAATTAATAAAAGTGTTAATCACACAGCCATATCTCACTCTTTGGGACCCCATGGACTATATAGCCCTCCAGGCTCCTCTGTCCACAGAATTCTCCAAGCAACAATACTGGAGTGGTTAGCCATGCCCATCTCCAGGGATCTTCCCAACCAGTTGATTGAATCCTAGTCTCCCGCATTATGGGCAGATTCTCTACCATCTGAGCCATGAGAGAAACCCTTTCACTTTCACTTTCAGAGTGGTCCAACACCAGAAAGATTATGTAGAAGAATGAATCATTGAATTGGAAGATAAGCTAATGGAACACATCCCAACAGAGCAGCAAAATAAAAATAAAATTTAAAAGTAAAGATACCACATGGGATATTTGAGACACATCAAGCAGAATAAACTTAGAAGGATTTTGAGGAGGAAAAGAGAGAAATGGCCAGAAAAGTTATTTCAAGAAACGATGCCTGAAAACTTACCTGACCTGGGAAAAGAAATACATATCCAGATCCAGGATGTGCAGAGAGTTTCAAATAAACTATCCCCCAAAGACATATAACAACACTTGTTATCATTAATATAAAAGAAGCTAAGAATAAAGAGGGAATCCTGAATGCAATAAGAGAAAAACAGCTTGCTATGTATAAGGGGAATTTCATAAGACTATCAACAGATTTCCCAGCAAAAATTTAGAGGACTGAAGGAAATAGCATGACATATTCAAGATGCTTTTTTAAAAATTTATTTATTTTTTTATTGAAGTATAATTGCTTTAAAGAATTTTGCTGTTTTCTGTCAAACCTCAACATGAATCAGCCATAGGTATACATATATCCCCTCGCTTTTGAACCTCCCCACCATCTCCCTCCCCACCCAACTCATCTAGGTTGATACAGAGCCCCTGTTTGAGTTTCCTGAGACACAGAGCAAATCACATTGGCTATCCATTTTACATATGGTAATGTAATTTATATGCAGAATACATCATGAGAAATGCTGGGCTGGAAGAAGCACAAGCTTTAATCAAGATTGCCAGGAGAAATATCAATAACCTCAGATATGCAGATGACACCACCCTTATGGCAGAAAGTGAAGAGAAATTAAAAAGCCTCTTGATGAAAGTGAAAGAGGGGAGTGAAAATATTGGCTTAAAGCTCAATATTCAGAAAACTAAGATCATGGCATCTGGTCCCATCACTTCATGGGAAATAGATGGGGAAACAGTGTCAGGGTTTACTTTGGGGGGCTCCAAAATCACTGCAGATGGTGACTGCAGCCATGAAATTAAAAGATGCTTACTCCTTGGAAGGAAAGTTATGACCAACCTAGATAGCATATTCAAAAGCAGAGACATTACTTTGCCAACAAAGGTCTGTCTAGTCAAGGCTATGGTTTTTCCAGTGGTCATGTATGGATGTGAGAGTTGGACTGTGAAGAAAGCTGAGCACTGAAGAATTGATGCTTTTGAACTGTGGTGTTGGGGAAGACTCTTGAGAGTCCCTTGGACTGCAAGGAGATCCAACCAGTCCATTCTAAAAGAGATAAGTCCTGGGATTTCTTTGGAAGGACTGATGCTAAAGCTGAAACTCCAATACTTTGGCCACCTCATGCGAAGAGTTGACTCATTGGAAAAGATTCTGATACTGGGAGGGTTTGGGGGCAGGCAAAGGGGATGACGGAGGATGAGATGGCTGGATGGCATCACCAACTTGATGGACACGAGTTTGGGTGAACTCTGGGAGTTGATGATGGACAGGGAGACCTGGCATGCTGTGATTCATGGGGTTGCAAAGAGTCGGACACGACTGAGCAACTGAACTGAACTGAATGCAACTTTCTATGTTACTCTTTTCATACATCTCACCCTTCTAAAAACACAAACTTCAAACCAAGAATTCTCTACCTAAAAAGGTTGTCGTTCATTATTGAAGGAGAAATTAAGGTTCCAAGGTAAGCAAAAACTAAAGGAGGTCACCATCACTAATCTGCTCCTACAAAAATGTTAAGGGTCTTGTTTAAACTAGAAATAGATAAACACTAATTAATATAAGAAAGCATGAAAATAAAAATCTCAATGAAAAATGTAAATTTATAGTAAAGAGTGTACATCATCACATATAAAACAGGTTTTAAGATTTAAAAAATTAGAGTAAAATTATTTAAAATCACAAATTAGTTAAGGGATTCATAAAATAAAAAGATGCAAAATGTGTCATCAAAAGGATAACATATTGTGAGGCAGAGTCAAAATTTAGAATTTGGAATATGTTCAGATTTAAGTGGCTATCAACTTAAAATAGACTGCTATTTACATATGGTGTAATATTGAAACAGGGTAAATACAAGGCAAAAACCCATAGTAAATGCACAATGGGAAGTGATAAACAGAATAAGAAAGGAACAGACAGGAACCACAAAAAGAGCAATTAAAACTTAACAAAATGGCCATACTCTCATTCCTATTTATAATCACTTTAAATGTCAATGAACTATATTTGCCAATCAACAGGCATAGAGTGGCCAAAAAGTGGCTGTCTACAAAAGCCTCAGAAGTAAGAACACACAGAGAATGAATGTGAAGATATGGAAGAAGATATTCCATGCAAATGGAAATAAAAATAAAGCTAGAGATGTCAGACAAAACAGACTTTAAAGCATTAAAGGGTTCAATCCAGAAAGATGATATAATATTTATATATGTACATGCATCCACCATAGGAATCAACATATATAAAGCAAACATCAATGGACTTAAAGGGAGAACGTGACAGCAGTACAATAATAATGGAGAACTTTAGCTCTTCACTTGCTTCAGTTGATGGATCATTCAGATTAATGTAAATCAATAGACAAAGCTAAGTCAACAAAATGTATTGGACTTAAACTACACTTTTTTTTTTTTTTTTTTTTTTAAAATGAAATGTTACTTTATTATTTTTTTTTTAATTTTATTTTATTTTTAAACTTTACATAATTGTATTAGTTTTGCCAAATATCAAAATGAATCCACCACAGGTATACATGTGTTCCCCATCCTGACCCCTCCTCCCTCCTCCCTCCCCATACCCTCCCTCTGGGTCGTCCCAGTGCACTAGCCCCAAGCATCCAGTATCGTGCATCGAACCTGGACTGGCAACTCGCTACACTTTAAAATATATTGACTTAATAGATGAATTCAGAGCATTCCACCTCAAACCAGTAGAATACTTAGTCTTTTCCAGTGCACATGGAGTACTATCCAGGGTAAATTGCAAATTAGGTCACAAAACAAGTGTTAATAATTTCAAGAAAAATGAAACAATATCAACCTTCTTCTCTGTTAACAATGATTTGAAACTAGAAATCAGTCACATGTAAAATAAAGCTGGTAAGAAACATAAAAATGTGAAGATAAAAGAACATGTATTGAATAAATGATGAGTCATAGACTAAATCAAAGAAAAAGTAAAAAATACTCAGAAGGAAATACGAAAAAAAATATATATAATGTACCAAAATCTGTGAGCTGATGCAAAATTGACTCTGAGATGGCATTTCATAGCAGTACAGTCCTACCACAAGAAATAATAAAAATTCCCAATAAACAATCTAACACTTTATCTGAAGGAATCAGATGAAGAAAAATACATGAAGTCCAATATTTGTAGAAGGAATGAAAAAATAATAATAATAAATAAAGCCACTCAGCATAAATAAGTGAGAGACCAAAAAAAAAAAAAAAAAAAAAAAGAAAGAAAGAAAGAAAGAAAAACAAAATACTAAGATGTATAGAACAGGCTTATGGACTCTGTGGGAGAGGGAGAGAGTGGGAAGATTTGGGAGAATGGCATTGAAACATGTGAAATGTCATGTATGAAACGAGATGCCAGTCCAGGTTCAATGCAGGATGCTGGATGCTTGGGGCTGGTGCACTGGGACGACCCAGAGGGATGGTATGGGGAGGGAGGAGGGAGGTGGGTTCAGGATGGGGAAGACATGTATAATTTTTTTTAAATTAAAAAAAAAAAGATAGAAAATATAGCAATCAAGTATAACATTTTTAGTTGTTGGGAAGAGCTCAACAAAAATGTGAGAGAAAAAAAGACAAAAATATGAGAGTATTATAAATTCCAATCACTGCAGCAGCAGCGTAATACAATAAGGGTGATGGAAGTTAGTTACGAGAATAAATCAGGCAACCAAAATTGTTAAGAGGCATGGACATGAAAATCCCCAATAAAATGAGTGGCATTGTGAAAAAAAAAAAAATACTAAGAAAACTAAGAATTGATTCTTTTAAAGGATAGATAAAACTGCCAAGCTAGACTAATGAGAAAAAAAGAGAGGTTTCAAGAGAATAAAATTAGAAGTGAAAGATACATTACATCCAATACCATAGAAATGCAAAGAATAATAGAAGACTACTATGAAGAGTTTTAATCTAAAAATTGAACAACCTAGAAGTAATAAATATATTTCTAGAAACATACAGTTTTCCAAGACTAAAGTATAAAGTAATACAAAAATCTGCTTAGTCCAATTACTAATAAACATATTGAAACACTAATCAAAAGTCTCTTAAAAAGAAAGAAAGAAAGAAAGAAAACCCAAGACCAGAGAACTACCCTGCTGAATTCTACAACACTTTCAAGGAAGGCTTAGTATTTACCTTTCTCATAGTCTTTCAAGGAAATTGAGTGGAGAAAAATCTTCCCAAAACATTTTACAAAGCCAGTATTGCCAAATACCAAAACCAGAAAATACATATAGACACAAAAGAAACAAAGGCCACTATTTTTGATGTACATAGATGCAAAAACCCTCAACAAAACATAAGCAAACCAAATCCAACAAAAATATTCGTACACCACAATCAAGTGGGGTTTATATAGGATACAATAATCAATATAAGCACATCAATCAATATGATAAATCACATAAAATAAAGCATAAACATTTTTTAATCATTCCAATAGATGCAGAAAAACTATTTGATAAGATTAAACACCTAATTATAAAAATATCTCCAAACAAAGTGGTGGAAAGAACATGTCTCAACATAATAAAGGCCATATAAGACAAACACACAGATGCATCATATTTAATGCTGAAAAGCTAAAAGCTTTTTTATAAGACTAGGAAAAATACAAGGGTTCCCACTGAAACAACTTTATTCAACATAGTACTTAAAGTCCTATGAGGATTCACAGGTGGTGGCGTAGAAGGATGCATGCTCATCTTCTGTGAGAACTCCAAAATTGCAACACACTGTTAAAAAATCATTGACAGGAGAATGTTCCATCCCACCAAAAAAGATTCCCCATGTCCATTGGCAAAGGAGAAGCCCCAGCAAGACAGTAAAAGGGGCAAAAATGCATTTAAATCAAACCCCATACCTGCCAGAGATGCTCAGAGGACTAAAACAAAAACATGCACACCAGGACTCATGATACCTCACAAGAGACTGAGCCAGAGCAGCCTTTGTGTTTTTGAGTGTCTCTTGCAGAGACACAGGTGAGCTGTGAGTGGTCTGCCGTGGGGACAGGAGCTCTGGCTGCAGCAGACCTGGAGGCATGGTGTGTGGCATAAGTCCTCTTGGAGGAGATCACCATAGGAGCCACTGAGCAGACAACCCACAAACTGGAGAACAGTTATGTCAAAGAAGTTCTCACACTGTTGTGAAAGTTCTAGGGCACACAACAGATTCCCTTGTTGCAGGGGATCCTGCAAAGGGACTGAGAAGCCACAGGGAATATGACTTTGAAGGCCAGAAGGCATTTGATTACAGAACTTCCACAAGACTGGGAAAACAGACTCTTGTAGGGCACAAACCAAACCTTGTGCACACCAGGACCCAGGAGAAATGAGCAGTGATCCCTCAAGAGACTGAGGCAGACTTTCCTGTCAGTGTTCAGGAGTCTCCAGAGGAGTGGATTTACAGGGGCACTGAGATGGTCAGGGGCACATAATACAACAATCCTGGGAACCACAGTGTGTGCTGGCATAAGTCCTTTTGAAGGAGGTTGTCCCTATCATAGTTAACCTGAGGCAAAACTACAAGGGGGGAAAACAGCCCTGCTCATCAACAGAATTGGAATAAAGATTTATTGAGCAAGGTGCCACCCATCAGAGCAAGACCCAGACACTCCAATAAGGAGGCATTCAAAAGCCTCTTATCTTTATCCATCAGAGGGCAGAGAGAATGAAAATCAAATCACAGAAAACAAACCAAATTGATCACATGGACCACAGCCTTCTCTAGTTCAATGAAACTATGTGTCATGCTGAGTGTGGCCACCCAAGACAGAGGGATCACGGTGAACAGTTCTGACAAACGTGGTCCACTGGAGAAGGGAATGGCAAAACATTTCAGTATTCTTGCCTTGAGAACACCATGGACAGTATGAAAAGGAAAAAAAAAAAATATGACACTAAATGATGAACTCCCCAGGTAAGTAGGTGTCCAGTATGCTACTGCAGAAGAGTGGACCAAAAGTTCTAGCCAGAATGAACAGGCTGAGCCAAAATGAAAAAAAATGCCCAGTTGTGGATGCAACTGATGATGGAAGTAAGTCCAGTGCTGTAAAGAACAAAACTGCATAGGAACTTAGAGTGTTAAGTCCTTGAATCAAGGTAAATTGGAAGTGGTCAAGCAGGAGACAGCAAGAGTGAACTTGGACATTTTAGGAATCAGTGAACTAGAGTGGATGAGAATGGGTGAATTTAATTCAGATGATCATTACATCTAGTACTGTGGGCAAGATTCCCTTAGAAGAAATAAGTACACCCCATAGTCAGCAAAAGAGCCTGAAATGCAGTTCAGTTCAGTCACTCAGTCGTGTCAGACTCTGTGACCCCACGGACTGCAGCACGCCAGGCTTCCCTGTCCATCACCAACTCCTGTAGTTTACTCAAACTCATGCCCATTGAATCGGCGATGCCATGCAACCATCTCATCCTATGTCCTCCCCTTCTCTTCCCACCTTCATTCTTTCCCAGCATCAGGGTCTTTTCAAATGAGTCAGCTTTTTGATCAGGTGACCAAAATATTGGAGTTTCAGCTTCAACATAAGCTCTTCCAATTAATTAATTCCAGTCCAATTAATTCAGGACTGATTTCCTTTAGGATGGATTGGTTGGATCTTCTTGCAGTCCAAGGAACTCTCAAGAGTCTTATCCTACACCACAGTTCAAAAGCATCAATTCTTCGGCACTCAGCTTTCTTCACAGTCCAAATCTCACATCCATACATGACTACTGGAAAAATCATAGCCTTGACTAGACAGACCTCTGTTGGCAAAGTAATTTCTCTGCTTTTTAATATGCTGTCTAGATTGGTCATAACTTTTCTTTCAAGGAGCAAACATCTTTTAATTTCGTGGCTAAAGTCACCACCATCTGCAGTGACTCAGTACTTGGATGCAATCTCAAAAATGACAGATAGATCTCTCTTTGTTTGCAAAGCAAACCATTCAAAATCACAGTAATTCAAGTCTGTGCCTCAACCACTAATGGTGAAGAAGCTGAAATTGAATGGTTCAGTAAAGACCTAGAAAAACTTCCAGAATGAACACCAAAATAGATGTTCCTTTGGTCATAGGGGACTGGAATGCAAAAGTAGGAAGTCAAGAGAAACCTGAAGTAACAGGCAAATGTGACTTTGGAATACAAAATGAGGCAGGACAGAGTTTTGCCAAGAGAACAGATTGGTCATAGCAAACAGCCTTTTCCAATAACACAAGAGACTACTCTACTCTACACTTGGACATCATCAGATAATCAATATCAAAATCAGATTGAGTATATACTTTGCAGCCAAGAAGCTCTATACAGTTCACAAAAACAAGACCAGAAGCTGTCTGTGGCTCAGATCATAAACTCCTTATTGCAAAGTTCAGTTTAAATAGAAAAATTAGGGAAAGTCATTAGCCCATTCAGGTGTGAACTAAACCAAATTCCTTATGATTTTACAGTGGAAGTGACAGATTCAAGGACTCAGATCTGATAAAGTGCCAGAAGAAATACAGACAGACATTTGTAAAATTGTACAGTAGGCTTGATCAAAACCATCCCCCCCCCCAAAAAAAAAAAGAAAGGCAAAATGGTATTCTGAGGGGCCTTAGAAACAGCTGAGAAAAGAAGAGAAGTGAAAGGAAAAGGAGAAAAAGAGATTGACCCATTGGAACGCAGAGTTCCGAAGAATAGCAAGGAGAGATAAGAAAGCCTTCCTAAATGAATAATGCAATGAAACAAAGGAAAGCAATAGAATGGGAAATATTAAAGATCTCAAGAAAATTACAGATACCAAGGGAACATTTCATGCAAAGATGGGCACAATAAAGAACAGAAAATTTATGGACCTAACAGAAGCAGAAGATATTAACAAGTGGTGGCAAGAATACACAGAAGGACTATACAAAAAAGATATTAATGACCCAGATAACCACAATGGTGTTATCACTTGCCTAGAGCCTGGCATCCTGGAATACGAAATCAACTAGGCCTTAAGAAGCAAAACTTATGAACAAAGAGAGTGGAAGTGATGGATATCCAATTGAGCTATTTCAAATCCTAAAAGATGATGATGTTAATGTGCTGCACTCAATACGCCAGCAAATTTGGAAAACTCAGCAGTGGCAGTAGGACTCTCAAATGTCAGTTTTCATTCCAATCCCAAAGAATGTTCAAGCTACCACACAATTGCACTCATCTCACATGCTGCCAAAGTAATGCTCAAAATTCTCCAAGCTAGGCTTTAACAGTATATAAACTGAGAACTTCCAGATGTTCAAGCTGGATTTAGGAAAGGCAGAGGAACCCCATATCAAGTTTCCAACATCCAGTGGATCATAGAAAAAACAAGAGAGTTCCAGAAAAAAAAAAATCTACTTTCCCTTCACTGAGAGAAATAAAGTGAAAGTGGAAATCGCTCAGTTGTGTCTGACTTTTTGTGATTTCTATGGACTATGCAGTCCATGGAATTCTCCAGGCCAGAATACTGGAGTGGGTAACCTATACCTTCTCTAGTGGATCTTCCCAATGAACAATCAAACTGGGGTCTCCTGAATTGCAGCCAGATTCTTTACCAACTGAGCTATCAGAGAAGCCCTTTCCTGTCATTGACTATTCTAAATTCTTTGACTGTGTGGATCACATCAAACTCTGGAAAATTCTTGAATAATTAAGAATACCAGATCACCTTACCTGCCACCTGGGAAACAGAATTGGATATGGAAAAATGGATTGGTTCCAAATTGGAAAAGGAGTATATCAAGTTTGTATCTTGTCAAAATCCTCATTTAACTTATATGAAGAGTTTCGTTCAGTTCAGTCACTCAGTCGTGTCTGACTCTTTGGGATTCCATGAATTACAGCATGCCAGGCCTCTCTGTCCATCACCAACTCCCGGAGTTCACTCAGACTCACGTCCATTGAGTCAGTGATGCCATTCAGCCATCTCATCCTCTGTCGTCCCCTTCTCCTCCTGCCCCCAATCCTTCCCAGCATCAGGATCTTCACCAATGAGTCAACCCTTTGCAGGAGGTGGCCAAAGTATTGGAGTTTCAGCCTCAGCATCATTCCTTCCAATGAACACCCGGGACTGGTCTCCTTTAGGATGGACTGCCTGGATCTCGTTGCAGTCTAAGGGATTCTCAAGACTCTTCTCAAACACCACAGTTCAAAAGCATCACTTCTATGGCGCTCAGCTTTCTTCAGTCCAACTCTCACATCCATACATGATCACTGGAAAAACCATAGCCTTCACTAGATGGACCTTTGTTGGAAAAGTAATGTCTCTGCTTTTCAATACGCTATCTAGGTTGGTCATAACTTTCCTTCCAAGGAGTAAGCGTCTTTTAATTTCATGGCTGCAATCAACATCTGCAGTGATTTTGGAGCCCCCAAAATAAAGGCTGACACTGTTTCCCCCTCTATCTGCCATGAAGTGATGGGACCAGATGCCAAGATCTTCGTTTTCTGAATGTTGAGTTTAAGCCAACTTTTTCACTCTCCACTTTCACTTTCATCAAGAGGCTTTTAGTTCCTCTTCATTTTCTTCTATAAGGGTAGTGTTATCTGCATATCTGAGGTTATTGATATTTCTCCTGGCAATCTTGATTCCAGCTTTTGCTTCTTCCAGCTCAGCGTTTCTCATGATGTACTCGCATATAAGTTAAATAAGCAGGCTGACAATATATAGCCTTGACATACTCTTTTTCCCATTTGGAAGCAGTTGTTGTTCCATGTTCAGTTCTAAACTGTTGCTTCATGACCTGCATATACGTTTCTCAAGAGGCAGGTCAGGTGCTCTGGTATTCCCATCTTCTTCAGAGTCTTCCACAGTTTATTGTGATCCACACAGTAAAAGGCTTTGACATATTCAAAAAAGCAGAAATAGATGCTTTTCTGGAACTCTCTTGCTTTTTCGATGATCCAACGGATGTTGGCGATTTGATCTCTGGTTCCTCGGTCTTTTCTAAAACCAGCTTGAACATCTGAAAGTTCACAGTTCACGTATTGCTGAAGCCTGGCTTGCAGAATTTTGAGCATTACTTTACTAGAGTGTGAGATGAGTGCAGTTGTGCAAGAGTTTGAGCATTCTTTGGCATTGTTTTTCTTGGGGATTGGAATGAAAACTGACCTTTTCTGGTCCTGTGTCCACTGCTGAGTTTTCCAAATTTGCTGGCCTACTGAGTGCAGCACCTTCACAACATCATTTTTGAGGATTTGAAATAGCTCCACTGGAATTCCATCACCTCCACTAGCTTTGTTTGTAGTGATGCATTCTAAGGCCCACCTGACTTCATATTCCAGGATGTCTGGCTCTAGGTAAGTGATCACACCATCATGCTTATTTGGGTCGTGAAGCTCTTTTTTGTACAGTTCTTCTGTGTATTTTTGCTATCTCTTCTTAATATCTTCTGCTTCTGTTAGGTCCATACCATTTCTGTCCTTTATCGAGCTCATCTTTGCATGGACTATTCCCTTGGTATCTCTAATTTTCTTGAAGAGATCTCTAGACTTTCCCATTCTGTTATTTTCCTCTATTTTTTGTATTGATCACTGGGGAAGCCTTTCTTATCTCTCCTTGCTATTCTTTGGAACTCTGCATTCAGATGGTTATTATCTTTCCTTTTCTCCTTTGTTTTTTGCTTCTCTTCTTTTTACAGCTATTTGTAAGGCCTCCTGAGACAGCCATTTTGCTTTTTTGCATGTATTTTTCTTGGTGATGGTCTTGATTCCTGTCTCCTGTACAGTGTCATGAACCTCTGGCCATAGTTCATCAGGCACTCTGTCTATCCAATCTAGTCCCTTCAATTTATTTCTCACTTCCACTGTATTATCATAAGGGATTTGATTTAGGTCATACCTGAATGGTCTAGTGGTTTCCCCCACTTTCTTCAATTTAAGTCTGAATTTGGCAGTAAGGAGTTCATGATCTGAGCTACAGTCAGCTCCTGGTCTTATTTTTTCTGACTGTATAGAGCTTCTCCATCTTTGGCTGCAAAGAATATAATCAATCTGATTTTGGTGTTGACCATCTGGTGATGTCCATGTGCAGAGTCTTCTCTTGTTTTTTTTGGAAGATGGTGTTTGCTATGACCAGTGTGTTCTCTTGGCAAAACTATATTAGCCTTTACCCTGCTTCATTCCATATTCCAAGACCAAATTTGCCTGTTACTCTAGTGTTTCCTGACTTCCTACTTTTGTATTCCAGTACCCTATAATGAAAAGGGTATATTTTTTGGGTGTTAGTTCTAAAAGGTCTTTTTGGGCTTCATAGAACCGTTCAACTTCAGCTGCTTCCGTATTACTGGTTGGCATAGACTTGAATTACCATGATATTGAATGGTTTGCCTTGGAAATGAACAGAGATCATTCTGTCGTTTTTGAGATTGCATCCAAATACTGCATTTTGGACTCTTTTGTTGACCATGATGGCTACTTCATTTCTTCTAAGGTATTCCTGCCTGCAGTAGTAGATATAATGGTCATCTCAGTTAAATTCTCCGATTCCAGTCCATTTTAGTTCGCTTATTCCTAGACTGTCGACATTCATTCTTGCCATCTCCTGTTTGACCACTTCCAATTTGCCTTGATTCATGGACCTGACATTCTAGGTTCCTATGCAATATTGCTCTTTACAGCATCGGACCTTGCTTCTATCACCAGTCACATCCACAGCTGGGTATTGTTTTGCTTTGGCTCCATCCCTTCATTCTTTCTGGAGTTATTTCCCCACTGATCTCCAGTAGCATATTGGGCACCTACTGACCCAGGGAGTTCCTCTTTCAGTATCCTATCATTTTGCCTTTTCATACTGTTCATGGGGTTCTCAAGGCAAGAATACTGAAGTGGCTTGCCATTCCCTTCTCCAGTGGACCACATTCTGTCAAATCTCTCCACCATGATCCGCCTGTCTTGGGTTGCCCCACGGGCATGGCTTAGTTTCATTGAGTTAGACAAGGCTGTTGTCCATGTGATCAGATTGGCTAGTTTTCTGTGATTATGGTTTCAGTGTGTCTGCCTTCTGATGCTCTCTCGCAACACCTATCATCTTACTATGATTTCTCTTACCTTGGACGTGGGGTATATCGTCAGGGCTGCTCCAGCAAAGCGCAGTCACTGATCCTTACCTTGGATGAGGGGTATCTCCTCACAGCTGCCTTTCTTGACCTTGAACATGGAGTAGCTCCTCTCTGCCTTCCTGCACCCATGCACTCCTTGAACGTGGGGTTGCTCCTCTTGGCTGCCTCGCCTGACCTCTGGAATGTGTAGCTCCTCTCGGCAGCCCCCCAACCCCACCCCCGACCTCAGACATGGGGTAGCTCCTGTCAGCTGCTCCTGTGCTGATGCAGCCTGGCATGCTCTGTCACCGCCCCTGACCTTGGGGGAGGTGTAGCTCCTCTCGGCCACACTTCTGCACCATCCGTCGCAGCCGGTGTTCTTCTGTGAATTTCAGAGTGGGTTGCCATTCCCTTTTCCAGGAGATCTTCCCAACCCAGGAATTGGACCCAGGTCTCCCACATTGTAGGCAGATGCTTTACAGTCTGAGCTACCAGGGAAGTCTATATGAAGAGTACATCATGCGAAATGCTGGCTCGGTGAAGCACAGGCTGGAATCAAGATTATGGGGAGAACTATCAGTAAACTCAGTTATGCAGATGACCCCACCCTTATGGTAGAATCCGAAGAGGAACTAAAGAGCCTTTGATGAGAGTGAAACAGGAGAATGGAAAAGCTGGCTTAGAACTGAACATTCAAAAAACAAAGATCATGGCATCTGGTCCCATCACTTCATGTCAAAAAGATGGGTATATAATAGAAACAGTGACAGACTTAATTTTCTTGGGCTGCAAAATCACTGCAGTTGGTGACTGCAGCCATAAAATTAAAAAAAAAAAAAAAAAAAACACACACTTGCTCCTTGGAAAAAAATATGACCAACCTGCGAAGTCACTTCAGTCGTGTCCGACTCTTAGTGACCCCATGGACTGCAGCCTACCAGGCTCCTCCGTCCATGGGAGTTTCCAGGCAAGAGGACTGGAGTGGGTGGGACCAGTGCCTTCTCCAACCGAGACAACATATTAAAAAACAGAGATATTACTTTATTGACAAAGGTCCGTGTAATCAAAACTATTGTTTTTCCAGTAGTCATGTTGGGTGTGAGAGTTGCACCATAAAGAAAGCTGAGTACTGAAGAACTGATGTTTTTGAAGTGTGGTGTTGGAGAAGACTCTTGAGAGTCCCCTGGGCTGCAAGGAGATCCAACCAGTCCATCCTAAAGGAAATCAGTCCTGAATGCCCATTGTAAGGACTAATGCTGAAGCGGAAGTTCCAGTACTTTGGCCAGCTGATGCAGAGAACTGACACATTGGGAAAGACACCAATGCTGGGAAAGATTGAAGGCAGGAGGAAAAGGAGACACAAAGGATGAGATGTTTGGATGGCATCACTGAGTTGATCTATATGAGTTTCAGCAAGCTCCAGGTGTTAGTGATGGACTGGGAAGCTTGGTGTTCTGCAGTCCATGGGGTCGCAGAGAGTGAGACACACCTGAGTGAGTGAACTGAACTGAGTTAAAGTCTAGGCAAGTAAAGTAAGACAAAAGGTATCCAAATTGGAAAGAAAGAAGTAAAACAATCACTAATTGCAAATGACTTGGTGGGATATAAAAAACCTTAATGAAACTACCAAAAAATCTGTTAGAACTAATAGTTGAATTCAATATCACAGAATATAAAATCAACACAAACAAATCCGAAATATATTTACACACTAATAGCAAACCAACAGACAGATAATTTAAGTAAACAGTCCCATATATAATTGATCAAAAACAATAAAATATCCATGATTTAATTTAACCAAGGAGGTGAAAGACATATACATTGTATATTATAAAACAATGATAAAAGACATTGAAGAATATGTCAAAAAAGGAATGATATTTCATGCCAATGAATTGGAAGAATTTATATTGTTAAAATGTCCATACTACTGAAAGAAGTCTATGGATACAGTAAATTCCCTAACAAAATGTCAATGGCATATTCCACAGAAACAGAATTTAAAATGTGTATGAAAACAAAAAAGATCTTAAAAACTCAAAGCAGAATTTAAAAAGAGTAAAACTGGAGGTAACAAGTTTCCTGATTTCAAACTGTACTACAAAGTTATAGTAATTAAAACAGCGTTCCGTTCAGTTGCTCAGTTGTGTCTGACTCTGCAACCCCATGGACTGCAGCACACCAGGCCTCCCTGTCCATCAGCACTTCTGAAGTTTACTCAAACTCATGTCCATTAAGTCGGTGATGCCATCCAACCATCTCATCCTTTGTCATCCCCTTCTCCTCCGATATTCAATCTTTCCCAGCATCAGGGTTTTTTCCAATGAGTCAGTTCTTTGCATCAGGTGGCCAAAGTATTGGAGCTTCAATTTCAGCATAAGCCCTTCCATAGAATATTCAAGACTGATTTCCTTTAGTAGGGAATGTTTGGATCTCCTTGCAGGCCAAGGGACTCTCAAGAGTCTTCTCCAACACCACAGTTCAAAAGCATCAATTCTTTGGTGCTCAGCTTTCTTTATAGTCCAACTCTCACATCCATACATGACTACTGGAAAAAACCATAGCTTTGACTAGATGGAGCTTTGCTGGCAAAGTAATGTCTCTGCTTTTTAATATGCTGTCTAGCTTGGTAATAGTTTTTGTTCCAAAGAGTAAGCATCTTTTAATTTTATGGCTTCAGTCACCATCTTCTGCGATTTTGAAGTCCTCCAAAATAAAATCTGTCACTGTTTCCATTGCTTCCCCATCTATGCCATGAAGTGATGGGACCAGATGCCATGATCTTAGTTTACTGAATGTTGACTTTTAGCCAACTTTTTCACTCTTTTCGTGCACATTCATCAAGAGGCTTGGTTTTTCTTCACTTTCTGCCATAAGGGTGGTGTCATCTGCATATTTGAAGTTACTGATAATTATCCCAGCAATCTTGATTCCAGCTGGTGTTTCATCCAGACCAGCCTTTTTCATGATGTACTCTGCATATAAGTTAAATAAGCAGGGTGACAATATACAGCCTTGACATACTCCTTTCCTGATTTGGTACCAGTCTGTTGATCCATGCCCATTTTTCACTGTTGCTTCTTGACTTCCACACAGATTTCTCAGGAGTGTCAGGTGGTCTGGTATTCTTAACTTTTGTAGAATTTTCCAATTTGTGGTGATTCATACAGTCAAAGACTTTGGCATAGTCAATAAAGCAGAAGTAGATATTTTTCTGGAACTGTCTTGCTTTATTGATGATCCAACAGATGTTTGCAATTTATCCTCTGGTTCCTCTTTCTTTTCTAAATCCAGCTGGAACATCTGGAAGTTCATGGTTCACGTACTTTTGAAGCCTGGCTTGGAGAGCTTTGAGCACTGTTATGCTAGTATGTTCAGTTCAGTTCAGTTTAGTCGCTCAGTCGTGTCCAACTCTTTGTGACCCCATGAATTGCAGCACACAAGGCCTCCCTGTCCATCACCAACCCCTGGAGTTCACTCAGACTCATGTCCATTGAGTCAGTGATGTCATCCAGCCATCTCATCCTCTGTCATCCCCTTCTCCTCCTGCCCCCAAATCCCTCCCAGCATCAGAGTCTTTTCCGATGAGTCAACTCTTTGCATGAGGTGGCCAAAGTACTGGAGTTTCAGCTTTAGCATCATTCCTTCCAAAGAAATCCCAGGGCTGATCTCCTTCAGAATGGACTGGTTGGATCTCCTTGCACTCCAAGGGACTCTCAAGAGTCTTCTCCAACACCACAGTTCAAAGGCATCAATTCTTCGGTGCTCAGCCTTCTTCACAGTCCAACTCTCACATCCATACATGATCACTGGAAAAAACATAGCCTTAACTAGACGGACCTTTGTTGGCAAAGTAATGTCTCTGCTTTTGAATATGCTATCTAGGTTGGTCATAACTTTCCTTCCAAGGAGTAAGCGTCTTTTAATTTCATGGCTGCAGTCACCATCTGCAGTGATTTTGCAGCCCAGAAAAATAAAGTCTGACACTGTTTCCCCATCTATTTCTCATGAAGTGATGGGACCAGATGCCATGATCTTCGTTTTCTGAATGTTGAGCTTTAAGCCAATTTTTCACTCTCCACTTTCACTTTCATCAAGAGGCTTTTTAGTTCCTCTTCACTTTCTGCCGTAAGGGTGGTGTCATCTGCATATCTGAGGTTATTGATATTTCTCCCGGCAATCTTGATTCCAGCCTGTGCTTCTTCCAGTCCAGCATTACTCTTGATGTACTCTGCATATAAGTTAAATAAGTAGGGTGACAATATATAGCCTTGACATACTCCTTTTCCTATTTGGAATCAGTCTGTTGTTCCATGTCCAGTTCTAACTGTTGCTTCCTAACCTGCATACAATTTTCTCAAGAGGCAGATCAGGTGGTCTGGTATTCCCATCTCTTTCAGAATTTTCCACAGTTTATTGTGATCCACACAGTCAAAGGCTTTGGCATAGTCAGTAAAGCAGAAATAGATGTTTTTCTGGAACTCTCTTGCTTTTTTGATGATCCAACGGATGTTGGCATGTTGATCTCTGGTTCCTTTGCCTTTTCTAAAACCAGCTTGAACATCAGGAAGTTCATGGTTCACGTATGTTAGACTAGTGCAATTGTGTAGTAGTTTGAGCATTCTTTGATTTCGCCTTTCTTTGGGATTGGAATGAAAACTGAACTTTTCCAGTCTTGTGGCCACTGCCGAGTTTTCCAAATTTGCTAGTATATTGAGTGCAGCACTTTCACAGCATCATCTTTTAGGATTTGAAATAACTCAACAGGAATTCAGTCACCTCCACTAGCTTTGTTCACAGTGATGCTTCTGAAGGCCCACTTGACTTCACATTCTAGGGTGTCTGGCTCTACGTGAGTGATCACATCATTGTGATTATCTGGATTGTGAAGATCTTTTTTGTATAGCCATTCTGTGTATTCTGAGAAACCCAAGTAAGATGGTAGGTGTTGCAAGAGGGCATCAGAGGGAAAACACACTGAAACCATACTCACAGAAAACTAGTCAATCTAATCACACTAGGACCACAGCCCTGTCTAACTCAATGAATCTAAGCCATGCCCGTGGGGCAACCTAAGACAGGCGGGTCATGGTGGAGAGATTTGACAGAATGTGGTCCACTGGAGAAGGGAATTGCAAACCACTTAAGTGTTCTTGTCTTGAGAACCCCATGAACAGTATGAAAAGGCAAAATGATAGAATACCAAAAGAGAAACTCCCCAGGACAGTAGGTGTCCAATATGCTACTGGAGATCAGTGGAGAAATAACTCCAGAAAGAATGAAGGGATGGAGCCAAAGCAAAAAGAATACCCAGCTGTGGATGTGACTGGTGATAGAAGCAAGGTCTGATGCTATAAAGAGCAATATTGCATAGGAACCTGGAATGTCAGGTCCATGAATCAAGGCAAATTGGAAGTGGTCAAACAAGAGATGGCAAGAGTGAATGTCGACATTCTAGGAATCAGCGAACTGAAATGAACTGGAATGAGTGAATTTAACTCAGATGACCATTCTATCTACTACTGCGGGCAGGAATGCCTCAGAAGAATTGGAGTGGCCATCATGGTCAACAAAAGAGTCCGAAATGCAGTACTTGGATGCAATCTCAAAAATGACAGAATGATCTCAGTTGGTTTCCAAGGCAAACCATTCAATATCACAGTAATCCAAGTCTATGCCCCAACCAGGTATGCTGAAGAAGCTGAAGTTGAACGGTTCTATGAAGACCTACAAGACCTTTTAGAACTAACACCCAAAAAAGATGTCCTTTTCGTTCTAGGGGACTGGAATGTAAAAGTAGGAAGTCAAGAAACACCTAGAGTAACAGGCAAATTTGACCTTGGAATACACAATGTAGCAGGGCAAAGACTAATAGAGTTTTGCCAAGAAAATGCACTGGTCATAGCAAACACCATCTTCCAAAAAAACAAGAGAAGACTCTGCACATGGACATCACCAGATGGTCAACACCAAAATCAGATTGATTATATTCTTTGCAGCCAAAGATGGAGAAGCTCTATACAGTCAGCAAAAACAAGACCAGGAGCTGACTGTGGCTCAGACCATGAACTCTTTATTGCCAAATTCAGACTGAAATTGAAGAAAGTAGGGAAAACTACTACACCATTCAGGTATGACCTAAATCAAATCCCTTATGATTATACAGTAGAAGTGAGAAATAGATTTAAGGGCCTAGATCTGATAGATAGAGTGTCTGATGAGCTATGCAATGAGGTTCATGACATTGTACAGGAGACAGGGATCAAGACCAACCCCATGGAAAAGAAATGCAAAAAAGCAAAATGGCTGTCTGGGGAGGCCTTATAAATAGCTGTGAAAAGAAGAGAAGCAAAAAGCAAAGGAGAAAAGGAAAGATATAAACATCTGAATGCAGAGTTCCAAAGAATAACAAGAAGAGATAAGAAAGCCTTCTTCAGCGATCAATGCAAAGAAATAGAGGAAAACAACAGAATGGGAAAGACTAGGGATCTCTTCAAGAAAATCAGAGATACCAAAAGAACATTTCATGCAAAGATGAGCTCAATAAAGGACAGAAATGTTATGGACCTAACAGAAGAAGAAGCTATTAAGAAGAGATGGCACGAATAAACAGAAGAACTGTACAAAAAAATCTTCACCACCCAGATAATCACGATGGTGTGATCACTGACCTAGAGCCAGACATCCTGGAATGTGAAGTCAAGTGGGCCTTAGAAAGCATCACTATGAACAAAGCTAGTGGAGGTGATGGAATTCCAGTGGAGCTCTTCCAATTCCTGAAAGATGATGCTGTGAAAGTGTTGCACTCAATATGCCAGCAAATTTGGAAAACTCAGCAGTGGCCACAGGACTGAAAAAGGTCAGCATTCATTCCAATCCCAAAGAAAGGCAATGGCAAAGAATGCTCAAACTACCGCACAATTGCACTCATCTCACATACTAGTAAAGTAATGCTCAAAATTCTCTAAGCCAGGCTTCAGCAATATGTGAACCGTTAATTTCCTGATGTTCAAGCTGGTTTTAGAAAAGGCAGAGGAACCAGAAATCAAATTGCCAACATCCACTGGATCATAGAAAAAGCAAGAGAGTTCCAGAAAAACATCTATTTCTGCTTTATTGACTATGCCAAAGCCTTTGACTGTGTGGATCACAATAAACTCTGGAAAATACTGAAAGAGATGGGAATACCAGACCACCTGACCTGCCTCTTCAGAAATCTGTATGCAGGTCAGGAAGCAACAGTTAGAACTGGACATGGAACAACAGACTGGTTCCAAATAGGAGAAGGAGTTCGTCAAGGCTGTATATTGTCACCCTGTTTATTTAAGTTATATGCAGAGTACATCATGAGAAACGCTAGACTGGAAGAAACACAAGCTGGAATCAAGATTGCCAGGAGAAATATCAATAATCTCAGATATGCAGATGACACCACCCTTATGGCAGAAAGTGAAGAGGAACTAAAAATCCTCTTGATGAAATTGAAAGTGGAGAGTGAAAAATTGGCTTAAAGCTCAACATTCAGAAAACGAAGATCATGGCATCCGGTCCCACCACTTCATGGGAAATAGATGGGGAAACAGTGGAAACTGTGTCAGACTTTATTTTTCTGGACTGCAAAATCACTGCAGATGGTGACTGCAGCCATGAAATTAAAGGACGCTTACTCCTTGGAAGGAAAGTTTTGACCAACCTAGATAGCATATTCAAAAGCAGAGACATTACTTTGCCAACAAAGGTTCATCTAGTCAAGGCTATGGTTTTTCCTGTGGTCATGTATGGATGTGAGAGTTGGACGGTGAAGAAGGCTGAGCACCGAAGAATTGATGCTTTTGAACTGTGGTGTTGGAGAAGACTCTTGAGAGTCCCTTGGACTGCAAGGAGATCCAACCAGTCCATTCTGAAGATCAGCTCTGGGATTTCTTTGGAAGGAATGATGCTAAAGCTCAAACTCCAGTACTTTGGCCACCTCATGCAAAGAGTTGACTCATCGGAAAAGACTCTGATGCTGGGAGGGATTGGGGGCAGGAGAAGAAGGGGATGACAGAGGATGAGATGGCTGGATGGCATCACTGACTCGATGGACGTGAGTCTGAGTGACCTCCCGGAGTTGGTGATGGACAGGGAGGCCTGGCGTGCTGCGATTCATGGGGTCACAAAGAGTCGGACATGACTCAGCACCTGATCTTATCTGATCTGATATGAATAATTAATTATGTTTAACATGTTTTTATGTTCCAGTTGTTTGTTTACCTTCTTTTAAAAAATATATATATAACTCAGATCCTCTGATCATATTTAATTGGGCTGCTTATTTTTGTTGTTGTATAATCAGTCCAATTAAAAATAACCAGTGAATCTGAGTTATATATATATTTTTGAAAGAAGATATACAGACAACTGGAAGATAAAAACATGTTCAACATAATTAATTATTAGGGGAATGCAAATTAAAATCACAGTGAGAGACCACCTAATATATGCCAGAATATCTACTAGAGGCAGGTAGCAGCAGTCTTAGACTCTGTTAATGATGGCAAAATTGGTCAGGTTATGAGCTTTCAGAGGAATATATTGTAGATGAATCTTCTCAAAACTCAATAATCGATAAATGACCTACATATTCTTAAGGACACAAAAGAAATGTGGTATTTTCATCCAGTTAGTCATTTGACAGGAAAAATGTCACTATGCAATGTTTTGTGACAAGAACTTGGACCATCTTGTTTTGCCAAAATTATGTATGATGATACTCTTTAATATTTTTTATTGTTTGTGTGTCAATGTTTGAGTTGAGGTTTACTATGTTAAAATTCTTGTGAACACTTCAAATAAAGTTTTTTTTCTTATTAAAAAAAAATAAAAGACTTTCTCATGGAAAAAAAAAAAACAATTGTTGAAAATTATTGAAGATGTGGAGAAAAGGGAGCACTTGTGCATTTTTGATGGGAATGCAAATTGCTGCAACCACTATAGAAAACTATATAGAATTTTCTCAAAATATTAAGAACAAAGCTGTGTTATAATCCAGCTAACTCACTGATTATTTATCCAAAGAACATGAAAAGACTAATTTGAAAAGATACATGCAACCCACGTGTTCACGGAAGCACTGTTTACAACAGCCAAGATAAGTAACTCAAGTGTCTATCCATATATAGACAAAGACAATGTCACACACATACACACACACACATATAATATAGAATTTTACTCAGTCATTAAAAGGAATCAAAACAATGAAATTTTGCCATTTATGACTACATGGATGGACCATGAGGGTATTATGCTAAGTGAAATAAGTCAGATGGAGAAAGACAGATATTATATGATTTCACATTTCTGTGTAACTTAGGTGAAAAAGAAAAAAAGAAAATTGAAAGAAAACAATCCTATAGATGCAGAGAATAGATTCATGCTTACCAGAGGTGAAGAGGAAAGAATATAAATAAAAATGGGTAAGGTGGTCAACATATCGTGATGAGCGGTAATTAGACTTATCCTGGTGGTCACTCTGTAGTATATACAATTTTGAACTATAACTATAACTATATATGCATATATATATATATATATATATATACACATACACACACACCAGAAACTTAGATAATAAAAAGAAAAAATAGAAATAAATAAAACTACTCTAAAACTCATATATATCTTTTTTGAAAGAGTTGACAGAGTTTGGTTCGGCTCAATCAGTCTTTCCATTTTACTTGAAAGAGTGTTCAAATATATCTTCATTTATTTCAGAACTTTTTAGTTTGTCTCATTCAACTATAAATAATCTAGTTATGCTATTTAGCCTTAATAAGGTGAGAGGTAGATGGTGATGGTAATGACCACTTACTTGACATTAGGAGATACTGGGAATTATTATTTAAACTTTTTTTTTTTAATTTTATAAATAAGCATATGATATTTTTAAATATTTTCATGACTTTTGAATTCAAACTTTCTAATTTTAAGGAATTAGGAGCATCAAGGACAGAAAACAATCAAAGGATCCAGAAGATTTGAATCCTAGACGACTGACAATTAATCTAATGTTTTCTCACAGATCACTGAAGCTTATGCTTTATTTTTATAATAAACCCACCTTTCTTTAGGTCACATGGATGAATTTCTCCCTTGAAACATAAAATAAGTTAATGAATACAAATATATATATATATATATATATGCGTATATATATGTATGTGTGTGTGTGTGTGTGTGTATATATATATATATATATATATACATATATATGTATATACATATATATATATATGGTGCTACGTCGCTTCAGTCATGTCCGACTCTATGAAACCCCATAGACGGCAGCCCACTAGGCTTCCCCGTCCCTGGGATTCTCCAGGCAAGAACACTGGAGTGGGTTGCTATTTCCTTCTCCAATGTATGAAAGTGAAAAGTGAAAGTGAAGTCGCTCCGACGTGTCCGACGTTTACCTTAAATTATACATATCTATGGAACAATCCAAGAGAGTAAACAAACACAAGGAAGCTTCATAAACTGATTTGAGACAGAAAAATTCTTCAAAAATGTGCAACTTCTTTAGGAAAATAATGGATCTAGATATGGGCAGATGAAAGCAAAAGTCTAGCCGAAATTCAGATCCTCTCTGAGGTAAGAAAAAGTTTTCCTTTTTCTTTCTCTCTATTCCTCTCTTTTTCTCTTTCTTTGTTCTTTCTTTGCTGCTTCCTTCGTTCCTTCCTCCTTCCCTCCCTCTCTCTGCCTCTCTTCTTTCCTTACTGCCTGTCACCCTTTCTTCCTCTCTCTCCCTCTCCCCTTTCTCTACTTCTTTCATTAGTTTCAGTTTCTATTTTAATTGTAATTCTAGAAACTGTTCTGTTCAAATTATCTGTTCCTTCTTGACTCAGTTTTGCCAATTTGTATGCTCCTAGACAATTCTTTTCATCTAGGTTGTTGATTTTGCTAGTATAAAACTGTTTGTACTAGTTGCTCTCTCTCTCTCTTTTGTGTGTTTTTTGCAGTATTAGCTGTAGTTTCTCCTCTTTCATATATAATTTTGTTATTTGAGACTTTTTTCTTCTTGGTGCACCTGGTTAAAGGTCTGCTCGTTTTATTTTCAAAAAAAAAAAAAAAAAAAGACTGCTTCTAGCAATACTATCTATTGCTTTTATGATCTTTATTTTATTAGTTTCCTCTCTGATCTTTAATATAGCCTTCTATTTGCTGTTTGCTGACTGAATTTTTTTTGTTTGTTTATTTTTACTAATTATTTTAGGTGTTCAGATAGGTTGTTTAAGATTTTTCTTATTCTTAAGGAAGGCCTGTATCACTATTACTTTCTCTCTTAGAACTGCTTTTGCTGCATCCCATAGATATTGAAAAGCAGAGACATTACTTTGCCAACAAAGGTCTGTCTAGTCAAGGCTATGGTTTTTCCAGTGGTCATGTATGGATATGAGAGTTGGACTGTGAAGAAAGCTGAGTGCCGAGGTGAACTGTGGTGTTGGAGAAGACTCTTGAGAGTCCCTTGGACTGCAAGGAGATCCAACCAGTATCCATTCTAAAGGAGATCAGTCCTGGGTGTTCTTTGGAAGGAATGATGCTACAGCTGAAACTCCAGTATTTTGACCACCTCATGCGAAGAGTTGACTCATTGGAAAAGACTGATGCTGGGAGGGATTGGGGGCAGGAGGAAAAGGGAATGACAGAGGATGAGACGGCTGGATGGCATCACCGACTCCATAGACATGAGTTTGAGTGAACTCCCGGAGTTGGTGATGGACAGGGAGGCCTGGCATACTGAGATTCATGGGATCGCAAAGGGTCGGACATGACTGAGCAACTGAACTGACTGATTGATATCCTAAGATTGTGTTTTCATCATCATTTTTCTTCAGGTATTTTCTGATTTCTTCTTTGATTTCATCATTGACCCATGTGTTTTCCAGTAGCATGTTGTTTATTCTCTTTTTCCTTGTTATTTTCCCCTGTAATTGATTTTTAATTTCAAAATATTGTGGCCAGAAAAGATATATGAAATAATATCTATCCCATTAGACTTGCTGAGTATTATTTTGTGATCTAATATGTTGTCTATTCTAGAGAATGTTTCACGAGCCCTTGCATATAATGTGTGTCCCGGTGTTTTTTGGATGTACTGTCCTATTTATATCAATGAAGTGCAACTGGTCCATTGTGTCATTTTGGACTTCAATTGCTTTATTTTATTGTCCATATGATCTATTCAGCAATGTCAGTGGGGTATTAAAAGTCTCCAACTGTTATTGTATTTCTCTCAACTTCATCTTTATGTCTGTTATTATTTGTATTATAAATCTGTGTGTGCTAACTCACTTTAGTCATGTCCAACTCTTCGCAACACTGGACTGCATCCCACCAGAATCCTCTTTCCATGGGATTCTGCAGGCAAGAATACTGAGATGGGTTGCTATTTCCTCCTCCAGAGCATTCTTCCTGACCCAAGAACCAAACCTACATCTCTTATGTCTCCTGAATTAGCAGGCAAATTCTTTGCCACTAGTACCACCTGGGAAGCCTTTATAAATTTAGGTGATCCTATAATGGGTGCATATAAGTTAATGAGCATAATATCTCTTCTTTTATTGATCCTTTTATCATTATGTTATGCCCTTCTTTATCTTTCTTCATGATCTTTGCTTTAAAGTTTATTCTGCCTAATATATTATTATCCCCATTTTGTTTTTAAATAATTTTCAAAAACTATGTACTTATTGCCATTTTAATCTTTGTTTTCCAGTTGTTTTGTAGTGATTTTTTGTTCATTTCTTATTCTTTTTATTTTTACTTAGTGCAGTTTGCCAGTTTTATTTTCATAGTATTCCCAAATTCCTCTATTTCTTTTTTTTCCCTTTGTGAATCTATTGCATGTTTTTGATTTGTGATTTTGGTTATCATGGAGTTCAAGTACATTGACCTACAGTTAATCTACTTGTTTTAAAGCAATAATCATTCAAATTAAAACATATTCTAAAGGTTTACATATTTTACTCCCCTCTCCCACCTTTGTGATTTCAATGTTCCATTTTACATCTTCATCTTGATCCTTTTACGGTTTGTTTTAGTTATATTCTCCTTTATAATTTTCATATCATTTTAACATATATACTGGCTTAAGTGATCTTGTCAAGTATGGATTGAGAGTTGGCCAATAAAGAAAGCTGAGCACTGAAGAATTGATGTTTTTGAACTGTGTGTTTGAGAAGACTCTTGAGAGTCCCTTGGACTTCAAGGAGATCAACCCAGTCAATCTGAAAGGAAATCAAGCCTGAATATTCACTGGAAAGACTGATGCTGAAGCTGGAGCTCCAATACTTTGGTGACTTGATGCAAAGAGCCCACTTATGTGAAAAGACGTTGATGCTGGGAAAGATAGAAGGCAGGAGGAGAAGGGGATAACTGGGGATGAGATAGCTGGATGGCACCACGGACTCAATGGACATGAGTTTAAACAAGCCTTGGAAGATTGTGATGGACAGGGAGGCCTGGCGTGCTGCAGTCCCTGGGGTTGCAAATAGTTGGAGATGATTGAGAGACATAAGAGCAACAACAAAGTGATCTTCCATCTTTTTATAAATTTGTCATTTCTATTATGACATTCTCTTTCCTATAGGTTCTTATTTCTTTTCTATTTAGAGAAAATCCTTCAGTAATGTAGGTTCAGAATTGCTGTGCTCTTATAGTTCTTGCTTGTCTGAGAAATTCCTCATTTTTCTGGTAGACTATCCTAGATTTCAGGTTTTTCCCTTTTAGTACTTTGAATATATAATGACACTCCTTTCTAGCTTGCAAAATTTCTGCAGAGAAATCACCTGAGGGTTTCCTTGTGATTGACCCTGTTTCTCTCTTGCTGCTTTTAGGACCCTGTATTTTTAATTTTACCATTTTGGTTATGCTATGTCTTCTTGTGGGTCTGTTTGTATTTGTCTTGTCTGTTTCCTGTACCTAGATATCAGTCGTCTTCTTTAGTTTTGGGATGTTTTCAGCCGTAATTTCTTCAAGTACATTTTTGATCTCCTTCTTTGTCTCTTCTCCTCCTGGAACTTCTTCTGGAACTGTGTGCACACAATATTATCCCATAGATACTGTATCTTTCTTTCTATTGTCTTCCTTTTTTTTAATTTATACTTCTGTATGCTGTTCTGATTGGGTGGTTATCATTCTTCCATCCTCCAGATCACTTATTTATTCTCATGTGTCATTCAGTCTGATAGTCATTGTTTACAGATTGGTTTTTATCTCTGCTTTTGAATTATGTATTTTGTTTGGTTCATCTTTATATTTTCTAGTTCCTTGTTATAGTGATCTACATTTCTACGGAGAATATTTCTTAATTTAGGTAGCATTTTTGTTGTCTCTTTTTTGAACTACTTTTGAACAGGGTCTAGTAGACCAGCGAGGTGTTTTTCACTATGTGTTCTTTCAGGGAATTTATCTTGTTCATTTAAATGTGACTAATTTCTCTGCCTTTTTATTTTACTTAACTTTGTTTCTGAATTTAAGAGAAATAGGGGTCTTATTGGTCTTAAAGAAATGCTTTTATGTGGGAGTGTTCCTGTGTAGACTGTGTGTCCAGTATTTTTTGTGTGAGGGCTAATTTTGGTATGCAAGTCAACCACATCTTTCCTCAGGATGTGCTGGTGGTTATCTCCCTGATAAGGGGTTCTGGCTGCTTTTGTAGTATCGAAAGCATTTGCTGGATGTGAAATGGGGCTCTTCTTTGCTCTATGGCTGCCTCCACCCTGTAGGCCCAGGGTCTCTTCCATTATTGGAGTAGAAGCCCTAAGGTTGAGGTTTGATCAGGCTCCATTGCCCTTGCGTGTGTGCTCTGCCCTAATGGAGGTGATGGTCAAAGCAAGTGAGGCCTGCAGTCACAGAGGAATTATGTACCACCTGTGTAGGCATCTAAATTTCCACTTAGAAGTAGCCCGGGACCTTAGTCCTTTCTCTTTTGTGTACATCCCAGATCTAGTGCAAGGCTGTGATGTGAAATAGGCTGGGCCTGGGGATCAGATTGATACATCAGGCACTTCTGTCTGTATATGTGTAGGTAGGCCAGATCTTTGCCAAGATTTAAGTGTGGATTGAGTGGGTTTAGGGCATTCATCCATTCATGTTGGGAAGTGAGACCAGGCAGCAGCCAGTAGTGCAAGAATCTCTCTGCCTTGACTATTAGTACATTATCATTTGAACTGTCTCTTGGTCTCCTCCTGAAAAGAAATACATTTTAAGCAAATGGTATTGCAAACTGGATAATCATTTGAACAAATAAAATGCCTTAATACACCAAATCATATATTGATATTAACAAAATGGATGACAGATCTCAATGTAAAAACTAAAATTTCTAGCTCCTAGAATAAAACATAAAATAGTACATTTGTTATGTTAGTTGATAAAACATTTCCTAGATCAAATGCAAAATCAGTAACTGAAAAGTAAAAGAAATTGATAACCTGAACTTTATCAAAATTAAAAACTCTTCTAAAAACACCTAAAAATGTAGAATGTAGAAAGGATAGAATGCCACACAATGAGACAAATTATTTGCAAAAACAAATACTTAACAAGGACTTATTTACTGAACATTTTTGAAACATTAATGACACTTTTATATTGAAAAAAAGTAACTCAGTTTTAAAAAGAAATTTCAATCACTTCTTGCTTTGCCGCTGACATGTAAAGTATTGGAAGTCACCATTCCTGTTCTTATAATAAAATAATTCAAAGGAACTGAAAATAAATAATTTTTAAAGGATCTTTCAGAGAGTTAAAGTCACAGGGATGGCTGCCACACCCAAATCTGGAGAAACAGGTGCATGTAGAGAGGCATAGCTGAAATGATCTTCCCTATAGGTGAAACCACTATAGCCATAGGATGGTGGCATAAATTATGAAGGATCTTATTAGTCAATGCTAAAGCTGAAATGTAGCTTAGTGTGAGTATGAAATTCTTGGTGGCCACAGTCTTGGAGAGCTCCCACACTTCTCTGAATTTTCACTCCAGGAACCCCAGAAGTTTATCACTGAGAAGAGTCAGAAAAACCCTCACCTTTGTATTAGGGAGTGGAGGTAGATGATTAATTTCATATATATCCAGAGTGTTCTCCATGACGAGGGTCTCCTAAGCAAGTGAAGTGTTTTCCAGATCCTTATCCCACAAGAAGAAAAGGAAATAATCTAACTTCATACACTCCTAGCTTTCTTGTTTCACTCAAGGGGGACAAAAAGTCTGAGAAACACTCATGAAGGTCACAGCTAAAAGACACAGTCAATGAAGGATTGAGACACAATCATATGATTATAGAATGCTTCTTACATCACCAGAGCACCAGTAGAATAACAATATAACTGAACATTTTTTAAGTCTCAGATTCTATTTAAGAAGATATTTTCAGAGAAATTTAGACAAAAAAAGAAGGGAAAATTTAAAAAGTTGAAGTTTCTAACATCTGCAGTATAGCAAACACTGAACACAGGCTAATTCTTAGCAAGATTAAAATAAAAGTTCACTGTAAAGGCCTATAAAACTGAGTTCTTATTAGTTGACACATAACATCCAGCTTTCAAAAAATTACAAGACATATTGGAAGGCAAGTGAGGACACAACCAATCTCAAAACTAGATTCATGAATGGAAGAGCTTTTGGAATAATAGATCAGGATTTAACAAAAGAAACTTCAAATGATATATTAAAAACTTTACTGGGAAAATCACAAACATGCATTAATAGATGGATAATGCAAGTAAAGAAAAACTCTAAGAAAGAATTGAAATAACATTTTATAAATACTTTATAGTAGACATGAATACGTCCCTTATTTATTCATCAGTATATTGGACATGACAAAGGATAACTTGATATTTTCAAGTGAGCTTGAAAATTTATCAATAGAGATTTCACAAATTGAAACACAAAAAGAAAGAGTTTAAACAACATAACAGAATATACAAAAATTGTGGGATGATTTCAAAAGATGTAACACATGCATCACTGGCATATCAGAAGAGATAGGGAATATAAGACATATCTGAAATAACAATAGTCATGAAATTTTCAGAATTAACGACAGACACTAAACCTCAGATCCATGAAAATCAAAGAACACCAAGCAGGTTATATATATATATATATATATATATATATATATATATATATATATATATATAAACAGCAAAGAATGACAACAAATATTCAACAAGCAACAGCATGTAATCATATCGTATTTGAACTATGGAATTCCAAGGATGAAGGGAATATCTTGAAATCCACCACAGAAAATGAAAAATTCTTTACTCATAGAGAAATAAGGATAAGAACTATATTCGTTTTCCTTATCAGAAACCATGCAATCAAGAGAGTGGGACAAATAAATTGTTAAAAGAACACACACACACACATACACACACACACACACACACACACATATATATATATATATATAAAACTAGAAACACTGGAAAATAATCCACTTGCTTATTAGCTCAAATGCTGTACAATTATTAAATAGAAATATTCCTGCTCATGAAAAAATGAAGAGCTCTTACATTGTGAAAAAGTAATACATATTGCATGCTTTCTTTCATAAAGTTAAAAACTGCTATGTTATTAAAAACAAGATAGCAATTATAATTGGCAGAAGGTGTGATTACTAAAAGGCAGGTAGGGGATGTTGGCAGGATTCTATTTCTGGACTTTGGTGGTTTTCATGGGTGTATTCCCTTTTTGTTATTTCCTAGAACTGTGTATTTATTAGTTGTAAATTGTTCTGTAAGCATGTCATACAACAATTTAAAAACTTAAAGTTCTGAAATAATTGAAACAACATAGCCATCTATTCAGACAAAATGAAATATCTTCTTCTTTCACCCCCAATTGTGGCTGAGGAATTGTGATCAAGTCAAAATCATGTAAATGAAGTATACAAGCCCATATACCAGACTAGGGCTACTTCTCTGAACATCTTATAGGGTTAGTTACTGTTCATGCTGCTAAAAAACATTATCCTCAAATCTCTCAATCAGCATAAGGAAAATTATAAAAATTATAAGAAGCTCTCTATCCTAATAGTTTACAATTTTACACCATGGTAATGCTCCATTAGATCTAACAATATAGTTTTACTTTTGCAAAATAAGAATGCTTTTTGATTTATATAAATATATGAATGTTCTGATTTTCTTTCATCTTGACTCTTTAGGCTTCCCTATTGTCTCAGATGGTAAAGAATCTGCCTGCAATGCAGGAGACCCAGGTTTGATCTCTGCATCTGGAAGTTTGCTTGGAGAAGGGAATGGAAACCCACTCCAGTATTCTTGTCTGGAAGATTCTATGGACAGAGGAGCCTGGCCAGCTACAATCCAGGGAGTCTCAAAGAGTCAGACATGACTGAGCAACTAACACACACACACACACATATTAATATTTAAATAGTGTTACCTTAATAAGATTTTTGACCTCAATTATCCACTCAACTCTATATACTATGATCTGTCATTCAACAAAACACTTTCAATTATGGTTCAATTACCTCTATAATAGGTCTTACCATTTGCAAATTCAGAATGAACAGTCCATTTAAGCCCATTTTATTGCAGAATGACTAATTTTTAACTATTGACTTTGATCCCTAGGTTTCTTCATAGCTTCAAATGATACTTAGTTTAAACATCAGGTAGATTCAGCTCAGTTCAGTTACTCAGTCGTGTCCGACTCTGCGACCCCATGGACTGTAGCACATCAGGCTTCCCTGTCCATCACCAACTCCTGGGGTTTACTCAAACTCATATTCATAGATGGTGAAGCCATCTAAAATCTCATCCTCTGTCGTCCCCTTCTCCTCCCACCTTCAATCAAGGTCTTTTCAAATAAGTCAGTTCTTTGCTGAATCAATACTTTGGCCACTCATCAGGTGGCCAAAGTATTGGAGTTTCAGCTTCAACATCAGTCCCTCCAATGAACACCCAGGACTGTTCTCCTTTAGGATGGACGGTTTGGATCTCCTTGCAGTCCAAAGGAGTCTCAAGAGTGTTCTCCAATACCACAGTTCAAATTTATCAATTCTTTGGTGCTCAGCTTTCTTTATAGTTCAACTCTCACATCCATACGTGACTACTGGAAGAAACCAAAGCTTTGATTAGACTGACATTTGTTGGCAAAGTAATGTCTCTGTTTTTTAATATGCTGTCTAGGTTGGTCATAACTTTTCTTCCAAGGAGCAAGTGTCTTTTAATTTCATCATTGCAATCACCACTGTTTATAATAGCCAGGACATGGAAGCAACCTAGATGTCCATCAGCAGATGAATGGATAAGAAAGCTGTGGTACATATACACAATGGAGTATTACTCAACCATTAAAAAGAATACATTTGAAGCAGTTCCAATGAGGTGGATGAAACTGGAGCCTATTATACAGAGTGAAGTAAGCCAGAAAGAAAAACACCAATACAGTATACTAACACATATATATGGAATTTAGAAAGATGGTAACAATAACCCTGTATATAAGTCAGCAAAAGAGACATTGATGTATAGAACAGTCTTTTGGATTCTGTGGGAGAGGGAGAGAGTGAGATGATTTGGGAGAATGTCATTGAAACATGTATAATATCATATATGAAACGAGTCGCCAGTCCAGGTTTGATGCACGATGCTGGATGCTTGAGGCTGGTGCACTGGGACAATCCAGAGGGATGGTACAGGGAGGGAGGAGGGAAGAGGGTTCAGGATGGGGAACACGTGTATACCTGTGGTGGATTCATGTTGATATATGGCAAAAGCAATACAATATTGTAAAGTTAAAAAATAAAATAAAATAAAAAATAAAAGACTAATTTCTTGGTTGCAATCACCATCTGCAGTGATTTTAGAGCCCCCCGCCCCCCAAATTAAAGTCTGTTACAATTTCCACTGTTTCCCCATCTATTTCTCATTAAGTGATGGGACCAGATGTCATGATCTTAGTTTTCTGAACGTTGAGTTTTAAGCCAATTTTTTCACTCTCCTCTTGCACATTCATCAAGAGGCTTTTTAGTTCTTCATTTTCTGCCATAAGGGTGGTGTCATCTGCATATCTGAGGTTATTGATATTTCTCCCACCAATCTTGATTCCAGCTTGTGCATATTTCAGCCCAGTATTTTTCATGATGTACTTTGCATATAAATTAAATAAGCAGGGTGACGATATACAGCCTTGACATACTCCTTTCCTGTTTTGGAACCAGTCTGTTGTTCCATGTCCAGTTCTAACTGTTGCTTCTTGACCTGCATACAGATTTCTCAGGAAGCAGGTCAGGTGGTCTGCTATTCCCACCACTTTAAGAATTTAGTAAATTCAAAAGATTGACCTCTCTGGATTTTGGTCTCTCTCCTCTAACATTATGTTCGAGAATATTAACATATAAATTCTGGTGATTTATCTGTAGTTGCCTGGGTGATAAGTTAGAGTAAATCTATAAATGCAATCTATATATTTGTTTAAAGTGTGTCAATAACTTAATTTATGTTCCTTGATCTTTAATGCTTTTACATAGCTGGGAAAGAATATTGTCAAAGTTCTTGAATTTTAAATTCTTTAGGCTAAGATTATTTTTCTGTTTTGGAGTATTCCTAACTGTATATTAAGAGTTCGTCTATTTTTTTTTATCCTAAAATAAATTATTCTGCTTGAACAGGCCAAGCCATTCTAAACAACCTACTGCTGACAGTGCTTAACTAAAGTCAACAAAGAGAAGATAAGGCTTCCTGGTATTTTTTGTTGAAATATTAATACCAATTTCAGCTGTAAAAATGATAAATACTTTAATAAAGATAGCTTGTTCCTCATCAAACTTTGCAGTACTCTTTATTCTATCCATGCAGGAATATTCTCAGTGGACAGATTTAATCTCACAAAAGATATGGGTTACTAAAATGTGGCTATCTTACAAATGTCTCCAAAGCTTTTACAGCCAAATATTGTAAGTTGCATTTCACATCCTTTAAAATCCCACATATATTTTCCTAATAAGCATATGTTAAAAGAAATAGATGTTTCTTTTTTTAAGATACTATTTCACATATATACCATTTAGATCTTTATTTGCACATCAATTGTGTATTTTTTTTATGTTTGCCCTTTATTTGTTTGCCTTTGATGTATGTGTCTATGCCTTTTTTGAAAAATACATTTAAATGAACTGCATGGAGCCAAGCAGCAGCATAAATTATAAAAGATTACAAGGATAAACTGTTGAATTGAACAGGAGAGGAGACTATCGGGTGCTAATTTTGTTGTCAGAGAGGCTGGGTGGAAGGTGCTGTGTGTATTGTGATAATAAAAGGATTATATGGGGAAATGCCACTTCAGTTTCATGAGCTATTTATGTGACATGGTGCATCAAATCTGGTAGCAGAAGCACAGACCATCTGGAAAGAGTATCAGTCAGGAAACTGATTTTATTTGGAATAAAGTAACGTACATATGTGTCACAGTGATCCAACTCTGTGCCCCAAGCACTAATGCCAAATAAGCTGAAATTGGATGGTTCTATGAAGACCTACAAGAGCTTCTAGGACTAACACCAAAAAAAGATGTCCTATTCATCACAGGGGACTGGAATGCAAAAGTAGGAAGTCAAGATATAACTGGAGTAAGAGGTAAGTTTGGCCTTGGAGTACAGACTTAAGCAAGGCAAAGGCTAACAGAGTTTTGCCAAGAGAATGTACTAGTCACAGCAAACACCCTCTTCCAACAATACAGGAGATGACTACATATGGACAACACCAGATGGTCAATACTGAAATCAGATTGATTATATTCTTTGCAGTCAAAGATGAAAAAGTTGTATACAGTCAGCAAAAACAAGAGCTCAGATCATGAACTCCTTATGGCAAATTTCAGACTTAAAAAAGTTGGGACGACCCAGAGGGATGGTATGGGGAGGGAGGAGGGAGGAGGGTTCAGGATGGGGAACACATGTATACCTGTGGTGGATTCGTTTTGATGTTTGGCAGAACTGATACGATTATGTGGAGTTTAAAAATAAAATAAAATTAAAAAAAAAATAAAAATAAAAAGCAGAGACATTACTTTGCCAACAACAACAACAAAAAAAAAGTATGGAGAACCACTACACCATTCAGGTATGACCTAAATCAAATTCCTTATGATTATACAGTGGAAGTGACAAAGAGTTTCAAGGGATTAGATCTGATAGACAGAGTGCCTGAAGAACTGTGGACAAAGGTTCATGACATTGTACAGGAGGTGTTGATCAGAATCATCCCCAAGGGGGAAAAAATGAAAAAAAGGCAAATTGTTGTCTGAGGAGGCCTTACAAATGGCTGAGAGAAGAAGAGAAGTGAAAGGAAAAGGAGAAAAGGAAAGATGTATCCATCTGAATGCAGAGTTCAAAAGAATAGAAAGGAGAGATAAGAAAGCCTTCCTAAGTAATCAGTGCAAAGAAATAGAGGAAAACAATAGAATGGGAAAGACTAGAGTTCTCTTCAAGAAAATCAGAGATACCAAGGGAACATTTCCTTCAAATATGGGCATAATAAAGGAGAGAGACAGTATAGACCTAATGGAAGCAGAAGATATTAAGAAAAGGTGGCAAGAATACACAAAAGAACTATACCAAAAAAGATCTTAATGACCCAGATAACCACAATGGGGTGATAAGTCACTTAGATCCAGACATCATGGAGTGTGAAGTCAAGTGGGCCTTAGGGAGCATCACTATGAATAATGATAGTGAAGTTGATGGGATTCCAGCAGAGCTATTTCAAATCTTAAAAGATGATGCTGTTAAGTACTGCACTCAATATTCCAGCAAATTTGGAAAACTCAGCAGTGACCACAGGACTTGAAATGGTCAGCTTTTATTCTAATCCCAAAGAAAGACAATGTCAAAGAATGTTCAAATTGCCACATGTTTAAACTCATTTCACATGCTAGCAAAGTAATGCTCAAAACCCTCCAAGCTAGGCTTCAACAGTACTGAACAGAGAACCAGATGATCAGATCAGATCAGATCAGTTGCTCAGTCATGTCCGACTCTTTGCGACCCCATGAATCGTAGCACGCCAGGCCTCCCTGTCCATCACCAACTCCGGGAGTTCACTGAGACTCATGTCCATCGAGTCAGTGATGCCATCCAGCCATCTCATCCTCTGTCGTCCCCTTCTCCTCCTGCCCCCAATCCCTCCCAGCATCAGAGTCTTTTCCAATGAATCAACTCTTAGCATGAGGTGGCCAAAGTACTGGAGTTTCAGCTTTAACATAATTCCTTCCAAAGAAATCCCAGGGCTGATCTCCTTCAGAATGGACTGGTTGGATTTCCTTGCAGTCCAAGGGACTCTCAAGAGTCTTCTCCAACACCACAGTTCAAAAGCATCAACTCTTTGGTGCTCAGCCTCCTTCACAGTCCAACTCTCACATCCACACATGACCACAGGAAAAACCATAGCCTTGACTAGACGAACCTTTGTTGGCAAAGTAATGTCTCTGCTTTTGAATATGCTATCTAGGTTGGTATAACTTTCCTTCCAAGGAGTAAGCGTCCTTTAATTTCATGGCTGCAGTCACCATCTGCAGTGATTTTGGAGCCCAGAAAAATAAAGTCTGACACTGTTTCCCCATCTATTTCCCATGAAGTGATGGGACCGGATGCCATGATCTTCGTTTTCTGAATGTTGAGCTTTAAGCCAACTTCTTCACTCTCCACTTTCAGTTTCATCAAGAGGCTTTTGAGTTCCTCTTCACTTTCTGCCATAAGGGTGGTGCCATCTGCATATCTGAGTTTATTGATATTTCTCCCAGCAATCTTGATTCCAGTTTAGAGATCAGATTGACAACGTCTGTTGGATCAATCACAGAAAAAGCAAGAGAATTCCAAAATAATGTCTACTTCCACTTTATTGACTATGTGAAAAATTTTATCTGTGTGGATAACAACAAACTGTGGAAAATTCTTCAAGGTATGGGAATACCATATCACCTTACCTGTCCTCTGAAAAACTTGTATGCAGGTCAAGAAGTAACAATTAGAACTGGAGTTGGAGCAATGGACTGGTTCAAAATTGGGAAAGGAGTACTTCAAGATTGTATATTGTCACCCTGTGTATTTCTAACTTATATGCATTCAGTACATCATGAAAAATGCTTGGCTGGATGAAGCACACACTGGAATCAAGATTGCTGGGAGAAATATTAGTACACCTCAGATATGTACATGGCACCACCCTTATGGCAGAAAGCAAAGAGGAACTACAGAACCTCTTGATGAAGGTGAAAGAGAAGAGTGAAAAAGCTGGCTTAAAACTCAGCATTCAGAAAACTAAGATCAAGGCCTCTGGTCCCATCACTTCATGGCAAATAAATGGGGAAACAATGGAAACAGTGACAGACTTTATTTTCTAGGGCTCCAAAATCACTGCAGATGGTAACATAGCCACGTAATTAAAAGACATTTGCTCCTTGGATGAAACGGTATAAGAAACCTACAGAGAGTATTAAACAACAGAGACATTACTTTGCCAACAAACATCCGTGTAGTCAAAGCTATGGTTTTTTCAATAGCCATGTATGGTTGTGAGAGTTGGACCATAAAGAAGGCTGAATGCCAAAGCATTGGTTCTTTTGAACTGTGGGGTTGGTGAAGACTCTTGAGAGTCCCTTGAACTGGCAAGGAGACCAAACAAGTCAATCCTAAATGAAATCAACCCTGAATATTCATTGGAAAGACTGATGCTGAAGCTAAAGCTCCAATACTTTGGCCACCTGATGTGAACAGCCGATGCATTAGAAAAGACCCTAAAGCTGGGAAATATTGAAGGCAGGAGAAGGGTACGACAGAAGACAAGATGTTGTATGGCATCACCAACTCAATGGGCATGAGTTTGAGCAAGCTCCAAGAGATGGTAAAGGACAAGGAACTCTGGCATGTTGCAGTCTTTGGGTTCACAAAGAGACAGGATTGAGCAACTGAACAACAACATACATGAATTTTAATTGTAATTAAAGTTCAAGCAAAGATTCACTAAAGATGCTTCACTGATAGCTTAGGTGGCAAAGAATCTGCCTGTAATGCAGGAGACCCCAGTTCGATGCCTGGGTCAGGAACATCCCCTGGAGAAGAGAACAGTTACCCATTCCAGTATTCTGGCCTGGAGAATTCCATGGACTGTATAATCCATGGTGTCGTAAAGAGTCAGACATGACTGAAGGACCTTCACTTTCACTTTCAAAGATACACAGTGGAAACATATACAAATACAATGTTTTCATCTTTGGATCTTTATCTGAATAGATCTACTTATCACAATGCTTCAAGTTGGCTCAGTGGTAAAGAATCCACCTGCCAAAAGACACGCAGGTTTGATCCTTGGGTCTGGAAGAGCCCCTGGAGAAGGAAATAGCAATACATTCTAATATTCTTGCCTGCAAAATCCCATGGACAGAGGAGCCTGGCAGGCTATAGTCCATGGGGTTGTAAGAGAGTCAGATATCACTATGCGACTAAACAACAACGTTTCACTACTGACAATAAAAATAACACCAATGAGTTATATGTATATAAAACAAAATTGCCCTTGGAAATCAGTCACCAATTAATGGAAGAAAAATTACTCAATGAATGTTATTAAAGCAATTTTGAAACAAAAGTTAGAATTTTAGTTCATTTCTAGCCAAAATAAATAGCAGATGTTCTTAAAACTTAGAAAAACAAACCATATAAAGTCTGCATCATTTTATAGTAAGTACATGTACACAGTATTTTCACTGCCTTAAAAAACACTATATGCTCTGCCTGTTTATCTCCTTCCCCAATCCCTTGGAAATCAATGATCTTTTTACTGCCTTCATAATTTTGCTTTTTCCAGAATGTCATATAGTTCAAGTCATACAGTATGTGGTGTTTCAGACTGGCTTTTCATCACTCATGCTTACTTGTTCAGTAGTGTCCAACTCTTTGCCCTCCTCTGGACTGTAGTCCATGGTCACCTCTGTCAATGGAATTTTTCAGGCAGGAATACTGAAATGACTTGCTATTTCCTACTCCAGGGGCTCTTCCTGACCCAGGGATTGAACCCAAGCCTCTTGATCTCCTGCATTGGTAGGTGGATTCTTTACCATTGTGCCACTGGTGAAGCCTCCATAAAATAGTCATTTATTTATTTGGCTGCATCAGATCTTTGTTACAGCATGCAGGCTTCTCTCTCGTTGAGGCATGAGGACTGAGTTGCCCCTTGGCATGTAGGTTCTTAATTCCTCAACCAGGGATTGAATCCATGACTCCTGCATTGCAGAGCAGATTCTTAACTCACTTAGTCATACATACTTAAGTCTCCTCCATGTCATGGTTTGATAGCTCTAAAAAAAAAAAAAAAAAAAAAAAAAGCTTGCATGATATTCCTTTTCTGGATGTAGCAGAGTCTATCTATTCCCCCATTAAGGAACATCTTAATTGCTTCTAAGTTTTGGCAATTATGAGCAAACCTGTTATAAACACTGTGCAGATTTTTGTGTGAATGTAAGCTTTTAACTCTTTGGGTAACTACCAAAAAGTGCCAAGGTTGGATTTTATGTTAAGAGCATCTTTATAAAGAAAAAAATTAAAAAACAAAACAAAACAAAACTATCTTCTAGAATGGCTTTGACATTTGCTTTGATTCCTTGCTCTTGTTTTTAGTGTCTTGGCAGCCTTGCTATACTTTGTGTTTGTGTTTTCCAAAGAAAATTCCTGTATGAGTCTGCTAACAATCTCCTTTTTCTTAAGACAATTGAAAAAATTTATGCCTCTTTAAAATATTATTGACTGCTTATGAAATGTGTTAGAATATACTTTTTTTGGTTTTGTTTTTCCTTTTTGTAGAATGATTAAATAAACAGCATTTACATTCACTGTGTTTTGCAGAACTTTTATTGCATAGTTTTCTAAACTGTAAAGTGATGTTGGCTTAAAGTTACATAAATAAGTTTTGTGATCCTAGCCATTGGTAAACTGTTACCTTTTAAAGCATCAGTGTTTTATCCATTTTCAATCTTTGACACCACAAAAGGAAATTATATAATTTATCTGATGATAAGCATTGGTAAGCACTATCAGAGCCTTACTAAAAAGAAGAGAGTGAAATTGATCACTATTAACTATTATTTCTTGAAATCTTCCTACTGTAAACCATACTTTGTTATTCCTTTTGGCCTAGTTTAAAAATAAAAGACTGTGTAAACTAATGTGATCCAGAGAGGTTATATGACTGGCACAAAATCCCAAAGCTAGTTAGCGATATAATGTAGAGACCTTGTTTCCTGTTGTATTTCCATGTGTTTATTGAAAATAGGACTTATAAGTTTTCACTGTGTCTCCTATTCAAATGGAGAAGGCAATGGCAACTCACTCCAGTACTCTTGCCTGGAAAATCCCCTGGACGGAGGAGCCTGGTAGGCTGCAGTCCATGGGGTCGCTAAGAGTCCGACACAACTGAGCGACTTCACTTTCACTTTTCACTTTCATGCATTGGAGAAGGAAATGGCAACCCACTCCAGTGTTCTTGCCTGGAGAATCCCAGGGACAGGGGAATCTTGTGGGCTGCCGTCTATGGGGTCGCACAGAGTCGGACATGACTGAAGCGACTTAGCAGCAGCAGCAGGTTTATGTTAACAAAATCTTTTAATTTTAAATTAGTTCTGCACTGAATATAAATCTCTTGTACCAATAGAATAGAAGTCATTAACTTTAAAATAGATTAAAGTCATTTTAGTCATTCTGAACTGGAAATCATTCATACTTGTCATACGATTGAGATAAAACTGATGATTTCTTATCAGGAAAATGCTCTTTGAGTAGTAGTACTTAAGATTCAAATTATTTCAATCATGTTATTTAATATATTGGTATTAATTCATTAATACATGAAACATTAAATTGATATAATCACCTAAATCTTCACAGAGTATTCATCAACATAGGTAGTTGTAATTTAAAATGTATCTGCTTTGGAGAAAAAAGTTGCTGTATTTCATACAAAGAAGAATTTGTCATATTGGTGTGTGACATGGTTTCAGTAAGCCTATTTCCATCCTGTTCTTAGTTCTGTAACTTTGGAAGATTTATTATTTCAGTGATGATTAGGTAGAAATGGTAATATTTCCACATAAAATGTAAGAGAATATATTAGCTTGTGTAGGTAAGAGTTTGACAGAAAATTAGAACTGCATAAGAGAATGCCACGGAGAAAGCGATGGCACCTCACTCCGTACTCTTGCCTGGGAAATCCCATGGACAGAGGAACATGGTAGGCTGCAGTCAATGGGGTCTCGAAGAGTCAGACTTGACTGAGCGACTTCACTTTCACTTTTTACTTTCATGCATTGGAGAAGGAAATGGCAACCCAATCCAGTGTTCTTGCCTGGAGAATCCCAGGGATGGTGGAGCCTGATGGGCTGCCGTCTATGGGGTCACACAGAGTTGGACACGACTGAAGTGACTTAGCAGCAGCAGCAGCGGCAGCAAGGCAAGAAAAGTAAAGCAGTATGCTTATTCAGTGATACAGTCCTTTAGAATATGTATAACTTGGGGGGTTATCTATGCTCTGTTTTTTATACCTCATGTAAATGCTTCACAGCACATTAATTTTAGATATATAAAAACAGCATGTGGTACTATAATGCCTCTAAGTGTGGTCAGAACAGCAGCGTGACTCTCCCATGTAAAATTATTTTTGATGATGGAATGTAAATATGTTATGAATATTGAAGTCTGTGTTGATACAATGTATGGACAGTGTGTTAAAAAGCAAAGAAATCACTCTGCTGACAAAGGTCCGTATAGTCAGGCTATGGTCTTTCCAGCGGTGATGTGCAAGTGTGAGAACTGGGCCATAAAGAAGGCAGAGAACCAAAGAACTGACGCTTCTGAACTGTGGTGCTTGAGAAGACTCGAGAGTCTCTTGGACTGCAAGGAGATCCAACCAGTCAGTCTTTTTTTTTTTTTCTTAATACAAATTTATTTATTTTAATTGTAGGCTAATTACTTTACAATATTGATGAGGAACACGTGTACAACCAGTCAGACTTAAAGGGAATCAACCCTGTATACTCATTGTAAAGACTGATTCTGAAGCTGAAGTTCCAATATTTTGGCTACCTGATGCAAAGAGCCTACTAATTGGAAAAGACCCTGATGCTGGGAAAAGTTGAATGCAGAAAGAGAAGAGGATGACAGAGGATGAGCTGGTTGGATGGCTTCACGAATTAAATGGACATGAACTTGGGCAAACTCTGGGAGATGGTTAGGGATAGGGAGGCCTGGTATGCTGGAGTCCACGGGGTCATTAAGAGTCAGACAAAACTTGGCAACTGAACAACAACAAATATACAGCATAACACAGAAGTAGAAAGATCTTTCCTTCAATGGAAGTATTAATTAGCTGTAATATAAATTTCTTCTCTATGGTAAAGCATGCAATAAAATGATATTATTTCAGTTCAGTTCAGTCGCTCAGTTGTTTCTGACTTTTTGTGACCCCATGAATCGCAGAACACCAGGCCTCCCTGTCCATCACCAACTCCGGGAGTTCACCCAAACTCATGTGCATCGAGTCAGTGATGACATCCAGCCATCTCATCCTCTGTTGTCCCCTTCTCCTCCTGCCCCCAATCCCTCCCAGCATCAGGGTATTTTCCAATGAGTCAGCTCTTCGCATGAGGTGGCCAAAGTATTGGAGTTTAAGCCTGAGTATCATTCCTTCCAATGAACACCCAGGACTGGTCTCCTTTAGGATGGACTGGTTGGATCTCCTTGCAGTCCAAGGGACTCTCAAGAGTCTTCTCCAACACCACAGTTCAAAAGCATCAATTTTCTTAGCACTCAACTTTCTTCACAGTCCAATTCTCACATCCATACATGACCACTGGAAAAACCATAGCTTTGACTAGACGGACCTTTGTTGGCAGAGTAATATCTCTGCTTTTGAATATGCTATCTAGGTTGGTCATAACTTTCCTTCCAAGGAGTGTCTTTTAATTTCATGGCTGCAATCACCATCTGCAGTGATTTTGGAGCCCCAAAAAAATAAAGTCTGACACTGTTTCCACTGTTTCCTGATCTATTTCCTATGAAGTGATGGGACAAGATGCCATGATCTGTTTTCTGAATGTTGAGCTTTAAGCCCACTTTTTAACTCTCCTCTTTCACTTTCATCAAGAGACTTTTGAGTTCCTCTTCACTTTCTGCCATAAGGGTGGTGTCATCTGTATATCTGAGGTTATTGATATTTCTCCCAGCAATCTTGATTCCAGCTTGTGCTTCTTTCAGCCCAGCATTTCTCATGATGTACTCTGCAAATAAGTTAAATAGCAGGGTGACAATATACAGCCTTGATGTACTTCTTTTCATATTAAAGATATATTAAATGCATAAAAAATAATATGCCATAGATAATCTGCCTTATATCTCTGAACAGGAAATATGAGTTCTAATGAAAATTAAAAGAAACCACCATCTACTCTTAAAATTAATAAGTCAACATGATATTTGGTTTCCCAAATTCTCATCAGATTTTATGTCTCCATTTTGCTACTGAGAAAGAATAAGGCACAGAAGGCTCAAATTTTAGAATCCTTCAAAAAAAAAAAGTTTAATAATGATGGAGAAATTGCCATACTATAAACATACAATTTGTAGCTTAATATACCTATGTTTCTTGCATAGAGATGAACTTTGTAGTCAGATTTTGGTTGTTTAGCTTTGGTTCAGCTGGAAAGAATCTGCCCACATTGCAGGAGACCCAGGAAATGTGGCTTTGATCCCTGGGTCAAGATCCCCTGGAGGCGAGGATGGCAACTCACTCCAATATTCTTGCCTGGAGAATTCCATGGACTGTGAATCCTAGAAGGGTACAGTCCATGGGGTCACAAAGAATCAGATACAACTGAAGCGACTGAACACATATATACATAGTTTTGTGTTAATCTATAAAATGCTAATTTTCTTCTTGCTCTATTCAAAAGACAGGATATAGGAAGTAGGGTGTGTGTGTGCATGTATCTGTGTATGTGTGTGTATGTATATAAATAAATAAAAGTACATATATATATAATTTTGCTGACATGATAATTATAAACACTCCATGACAATCTTTAAATCAACAACATTCAGAAAATGCAAACAAAATTCTTTTTATTTATTTATTTTATTTAATTTTATTTTTTAACTTTACAATATTGTATTGGTTTTGCCATATATCAACATGAATCCTCCTGTGAACAAAAATTTATTTGTATGTGCAATGGGTAATTTTATTCAGGGTGTGTTTCTCAGGATAGTTTTGGATAAGATTGACATTTGAATAAGTAGACCAAGTAAAGTAGATTGCTCTCCCTAGAGATATGGTGGGCCCCAAAACAAAATATCATGTTGACTTATTAATTTTAACACTACATGAGGCTTCCTTTTAATTTTCATTAGAACTCATATGTCTTATTCAGAGATATACGGCAGATTATCATGGCTTATTATAATGACATGTATGATAAATTGGAAGTCTGACTAGAATGAAAAGACCAGCACTCCTATGAATAAGGGAGTTCCTTCTTCCCGATTATTTGAGCTAGGACATCAGCTTCTTCCTGTTTTTTGGATCAGAATTGAATCATTTGTCCTTTTTAGTTGTCAAGCCTGCTGGCTTTCAGCCTGGAAGTACACCATTGTCTCTCCTGATCTCCAGTCTGTCAACTTCTGATCTTGGGAATTCTCAACCTCCATAATCTTAGGAGTCAATTCCTTATAATAAATCTCTACAGATAGATAGGAATTGTTGGTTCTGTTTTTACAACTAATGCACTATGCAATGGCAATATATAAACAGATTCCCTTTTGCCAAAATGAAGTATTAGAGAATGTTTGCTGCTGCTGCTGCTAAGTCACTTCAGTGGTGTTCGACTCTGTGCGACCCCATAGACGGCAGCCCACCAGGTTCCCCTGTCCCTGGGATTAGCCAGGCAAGAACACTGGAGTGGGTTGCCATTTCCTTCTCCAATGCATGAAAGTGAAAAGCGAAAGTGAAATTGCTCAGTCGTGTCCGTCTCTTAGCAACCCCATGGACTGCAGCCTACCAGGCTCCTCCTTCCATGGGATTTTCCAGGCAAGAGTACTGGAGTGCGGTGTCATTGCCTTCTGGGAGAGAATGTTTACCTCTATTAAAATCTTTAAAGAGAAAAAGTGACTGACAGGCCTCATCCATCATATACATTAGGTATGGCCCATATTGACTCTCTCTCTCTCAAAAGATTTTCAAACTGAAATATGGTGAGAAAGTAGGAAAGTGACTTGTGAGAAAAATAGTAAAGGCAGTGTAGGGAATAATCCTTCACCTGGCCCTAGATTTATTTGGCTACGTAAATTTGTCTAAAAACAGTAGTCAAAGAGTTAGAGTGAAATCATGAGGTGACAGCACCAGGCCAAAAGAGAAGGTTTCAAGTATTAGGGCAACCAAGTGTGTGCTGAGTCTATGGTCCCCTGCTGTTTCACATGCATCCATTCATACAAGACATTGACTACACATGTACTGTGTGTGACACAGGCACTCCTGTCAGTCTTGTGGATAAACTTCCAAAAGGAAAAAATAAAAATTCTTGGTCTTATTCAGCTTATGTTTCAGGGAGGAACTGCTAAGTCGCTTTAGTCGTGCCCGACTCTGTACGACCCCATAGACGGCAGCCCACTAGGTTCCCTGGCCCCTGGGATTCTCCAGGCAAGAACACTGGAGTGGGTTGCCATTTCCTTCTCCAGTGCATGAAAATGAAAAGTGAAAGTGAAGTCGCTCAGTCGTGTCCGACTCTTAGCGACCCCATGGACTGCAGCTTACCAGGCTCCTCTGTCCATGGATTATCCAGGCAAGAACACTGGAGTGGGTTGCCATTTCCTTCTCCAAGGAAGGAACACTGTAAGAACATTTTAAAGAATACTTCCATGAAAAACACCTCAAAATGAAATGTATCAATCAAAACTGTGACTTACATACTGTGATATGGAATGTGGTGAGTTCGCTAGTACAGATAGAGCAGCTAGTACAGATTTCATTAGGCAGGAGGATGATCCACTTGTATCCAGGAAAAAGAAGGCATGTGATTAAGTACAGTGAAAGTGAAGTCTTAGTTTGGGTTCCTGAATGCAATTTTTGGCATGATTTTTTGAAGAAGTACAAGTTAAAAATAACCTGTCAAGGGGAGGGTGAAGTAGGACAGGGAAGGGAAAAACCTGAACAAGGTTGTGCACTCTGGAGCATGAAGAGGAGGTGCACGCTCACATTTTCTCAAAGCAGTGGGCTGGTCAATTATGTCTAGTTTCAATTAGTCACTGGTTGGGGGACCCATCCATCAGAAGGGCCTCACTTTCCTGCCCAGGTGGCTCCTGTCACCTGATGGCAGTTGTAGGAAGGAAGGTAGACTTGTAAATCCATAGCAGTCAACATTTACATGAGCTGGGGAAAATGGATCTAGGTGGGACATGGAGCTTTGATTTTGGTAGGGTAGATTCAGGAGGAAATTGGAAAGGCCAACAACATGTACAGATTTAATTCCGAGTAAATAATTTAGGTCTTATTATAAGAGCAATAGAAACCCTTGTAAAAGTGTTAAGGGAGAGAAAATGATCTGGTTTACATTTTTAAAAGTTCACAGTGAATCGTAAGTGGAAAATGGGATCAGTAAGAATAAATGCACAGATATAAATTATGAAGTAATTGCAGGATTCTTGCCAAGTGATAGTGTTGGCTTGAGTGATTGATATTAGTGGAAATGGGGAAAATATGCATAAGTTTCCAGTGATGAGGAACAGAGAAATGAGTCAATAAGTGGATATGTGAAATCAAGGGATTTAAAAAAATAATAATGTGAATTATTAGAAGATATTTATTTATGGTAATATTCAATTGAGAAGAAATGAATGTTTCTGAAGAAAGAAGGTATTATTTTAGAAGTCATGTCCTTGAGAAGACAAGAAACAATGAAATGCAAAATAAAAGTGGAGGTGATCAGGGTTCTGTGTGGGCAAGTGAGGTAATACACTTCTGAGTATGATCTCAAGCTCCAAAAAATCTTGTCTTTTTTTTTTTTTTTCCATTCACACCTTAAATGTCATTTAAAATCAGTTAATGAATAAATGAGTGGATGAATGTCACACATTTATATATATTTTTTAAAAATTTAAATGTAATTTGTTTGAAATTTATTTTCAATCATTTTATTTTGCTTGAAAGAAATCCAAATTGCAAGTTTTAACCACAAAAGAGAACATAACTATTTATCACACTGTTAGAAACCAGGAATTAGAACTGTAGATACCAAAAGGACAGCATTGCTTTTAAGAGTTCTCAGTGTAGAGGATGAGAGCCCAACATGCTTTTGATTGCAATTGGTAAGTATCATATGCACTGAAAATACAGAACTCATTTGAAAGTTCTGTAATTTAATCTAAGTGTTAATGGTAAAGTTCAAGAAAGAGCATGAATATACTGGGTAATAACACAGTATATTCTTAAAACTATAATTAGTTTGGTTTTGCTGGAACATATAGTGAACAATGAGGTAACAAAAGGTGGATTTAAAGAGGTAGGCAAGAACCAGGTCACAGTGGACTCCATAAGCCATGTTTGGAGATATGACTTTACAGTGACCCAGGAGAATTTCTAGGTGTAGAAAGCCATGGAAAAATCCTAGGAAGTGCCAATAAGGATGGATTAAAGTGTAAAAATGTGGAAAAATATCTTTTCCTATGATCTCTATAGTTTGTTTATCCTACCAAAGACATTATCTTTCAAGGAGTGATGAATGGCTCTATTATTCCATGGAGAACACAGAAGAGTAGATAAAGCCAATTCAGAGCTGCAGGTATTTAACAGTGAGCCAAGAGAGAAGATACTGAACAATACACAAAGATGTTTGCTTGCTAGTTCTTTTTATTACTTGAACTGCCTTCAGAACTATATTTCTCACTGTAAGGCATTCCTTACAATGATATAAAATCACTCTCCTCAATAAGTTAATGAGTCAGAAAGAAACAGAAACTTAAGAAGATTCTTTATACCTTTGATGTTTGAGAGAAAATTATACAACAGATGCTTTGCATTAAAGGGTATCATACAGGTGTGATCTAATATAACCTTTAGAATTTTATTATGAAAAAAACCAGCAATTTATTTACCAACCAAGAACATATAGGCAGCAATCCAACACCTGGAAAGGAGGCTAAAGGACAGGAACAGAAATTCTATCCTCTAAAGAATACTAACCCAACTCATTCTAAATATATTTATTTATATAAGGTAGCTTACATTCTCCATGTGAAAGAGGATTGACATTCATAACCCTAAGAGGAAAAAAATATTCATCTTAATTGTGTGTCCAGCACCATTGCTGGGCAAAGGAAAATTAGATTAGAATTCAAAAGTCGCACATGGTGGGAGAAGTGGTTTTGCAGTCCTCGGTGGTCTATAAAAATCAAACACAACAATAGATCATGCAGAATCAAAGTTACCTGAGAAGTCTCAACACAAGAACAAGTCATTACATATCCTACTGAAAATCCCATTTGTGCAATGACTAGGTTTAAGCCTAAATTTAAAATTTAGAAATAATTGACTTTGAGGGAGATGGGTGATCAGCTGTATGCAACTTTTATATCAAACTCTTGCTGAGGTGAGTATACTTTACATAGGAACAGTGAAATGGAATTGTTCTCTAAAAGGGAAAGGATATACTTTCTGTTATCATATTAGACAAGAATTACATAATTTGTATTTCAAATAAGACTACAAAATTTGGAATGTCAACATAGTAGGCCTTTGGAATTTCATATCTTACAAGAAGTTTTTCCACAATAAATGGAGAGACTTCCCTAGCAGTCCAGTGGTTAAGACTTCACCTTCCAATGCAGGTGGTGTGGGTTTGATCCCTGGTTAGGGAAATAAGACCTCACATGTTTTGTGGCCGAAAAACCAAAACATAAAACAGAAGAAATACTGTAACAAATAAAGACTTAAAAAAAATGATCCATATTAGGAAAAACATGTTAGAAGTAATAAATGTAAATTAAATAGGAAAATTTTAATACCCTATTTATGTATATACATACTAAACACATTTTAGCTTTCCTCTATCTGAAATACATTTATAGCATACATGTAGGGGTCTCTAGGAGTCAGACATGACTGAGGGACTTCACTTTCACTTTTCACTTTCATGTATTGAAGAAGGAAATGACAACTCACTCCCGCATTATTGCCTGGAGAATCCCAGGGATGGGGGAGCCTGGTGGGCTGCCATCTATGGGATCACGCAGAGTTGGACACTACTGAAGTGACTTAGCAGCAGCAGCAGCTGAATTTACATAAATTGTGTGCATTCTAAGATAATCATCTTGTTATTCATGCAACTGCATTCCTAGCTTAGCCAAAATAATTTCTAATCCATCTATATATTATCTATTCTTTTTAAAATATAAGCTTTTTTAGGCAAAACTGATGCTTCATTTTTTTTTCTTTTGAAAGCCTTCAGTTTTTTACATTTTGGCAACAATGAAAATGTTGGCAAAGAGGTCACAGTGTGATATTTCACTTATCTTAGGATAAGGAAATCAAATAGTCTGTAACATTGTGCCCATGGGCTTAATGTTTGACAGGTCAAAATAACAATCTAAGATTAAGTTTACAGAGATAAGATGACAGAACAGAATTTGACTGAACATATTATACACCCAAAGTAAAAACATGAACTATGCCAACACCAAAAGGGATTAGGCATTTTTAGGAAAATACAAAATTGAGACTATGTAAGGCAAGTATTTTCAATATGCTGTCTAGGTTAGTCATAACTTTCCTTCCAAGGAGTAAGTGTCTTTTAATTTCATGGCTGCAGTCACCATCTGCAATGATTTTGGAGCCCCTAAATTTAAGTCTGACACTGTTTCCACTGTTTCCTCATCTATTTCCCATGAAGTGATGGGACCAGATGCCATGATCTTCATTTTCTGAATGTTGAGCTTTAAGCCAACTTTTTCACTCTCCACTTTCACTTTCATCAAGAGGCTTTTTAGTTCCTCTTCACTTTCTACCATAAGGGTGGTGTCATCTGCATATCTGAGATTATTGATATTTTTCCCAGCGATCTTGATTCCAGCTTGTGCTTCTTCCAGCCCAGCATTTCTCATGATGTACTCTGCATTACTTTGCCAACAAAGGTCCGTCTAGTCAAGGCTATGGTTTTTCCAGTGGTCATGTATGGATGTTAGAGTTGGACTGTGAAGAAAGCTGAGTGCTAAAAATATTGATGCTTTTGAGCTGTGGTGTTGGAGAAGACTCTTGAGAGTTCCTTGGACTGCAAGGAGATCCAACCAGTCCAGTCTGAAGGTGATCAGCCCTGGGATTTCTTTGGAAGGAATGATGCTAAAGCTGAAACTCCAGTACTTTGGCCACCTCATGTGAAGAGCTGACTCATTGGAAAAGGCTCTGATGCTGGGAGAGATTGGGGGCAGGAGGAGAAGGGGACAACAGAGGATGAGATGGCTGGATGCCATCACTGACTCGATGGGCATGAGTCTGAGTGAACTCTGGGAATTGGTGATGGACATGGAGGCCTGGCGTGCTGTGATTCATGGGGTTGCAAAGAGTCAGACATGACTGAGCAACTGAACTGAACTGAACTAAAGGCGAGTATTTGAGATGTCCACTAATATTTATTTAAATTAGATTAAATTTAAGTTACTTAAACTAATTAAGTGTGTTTTGGAACCATTGGCAGGACATTTTTCATTGTTAGGAATGACTACAGAAAATCACCCATCCTAGAGTGATTGTATTTTGAATCACAAAACTAGGGTCTAGCATATTTCTTGACATATAATTAATCAAATGAATTCAATAAATTTTATGTTCTGATTTGATGCTTATCTGATGAATATTTCATTTAGGGATGGATTAAAGTGTGTATTCTAACAAGTTTTGTTCTAATTACACCCTAATTATATTTATTTTTGAAGACTGAATAGACTTGGGTTTTTTGGTTTTATTCACCAGACCCATGGTTTTGAGTCCTGTGATCTTAAAAGTTGCTACAGAGAAACAGCAAGTGCAAACTCAATTATTCACAGCATATTTGCTAATATTGTAATATTTTAATAGAATATTTTGCAAAATTTTGAGGAATATTCTGTATGAGAAAAATAATGTTGAAAAATTATCGTTTAACCAAAACACCGTTAGGATTTCTCAGTTTTTAATGCATTTGTAGATGTTTTGAATCTGCAAGAGGGGGATGCATTATGTAGGGTGGAAAATGATAGCTTTTAAAATGTATGATAAAAATGAGAAAGCAGGCAAATATGTAATTTAAATAAAAAATAAGCACTCCTGTAAATAGAAATTGATAAATCAAGTCAGTATCATTAAATCTGCAAAATGACCCAGAATCTGCCTACTGTTCCCTCTACTCAAAATTTACTTTTATATTTAAATTGAACTTTGTGAATAGAAAAAAGTCATTATTTTTTTTCCTTTTCTAATAAAACACATTACTTACAAATAATTTACATTTTTGGCAACCACACTGTATATAATTTATATGACAAATTAAGTTATATATATATATATCTATCAAAAATTAGTAAGGAAGTCCAAGAAGGGATTAATACAACAGATACTTATATAATGAAAAATTTGCCAGCATAAAATAATGTAATAGACATTTGAGATGTATTTTACATTTTAAAAAACACTCGTGGAAAATGTTATTGAATTGTCAAAATATATTCAAGTATTTTCTTTTAATTGGGGGAATTTATATTAGTAATTTAATATAAATTATAATATATTAAATTAATATACTATATTATCATATACAATAATTATATTTGTATTAATTTAGATTAATACAAATTTCTAGACTATCGTAATGAGTAATGAACTCTTCATATGCAGGGATTACTATCAAACCTAAAACAAATATCATATAGCTAGAAATAAATGTGGTGTCTTAAAGACTACATATACACTTTACTATATATAAAATAGATAATCAACAAAGACATACTGTATATTACAGGGAGCGATATTCAATGTTTTCTAATAACCTATAAGAGAAAAGAATCTGAATATATATTTGTGTGTATATGTATATATATATATATACACACACACACATATATATATATATGTGTGTATACACATACATATATATATCTGAATCACCATGCTGTACACCTGAAACTAACATGGTATTGTAAATAGACTATATTTCAGTAATATATATATACATAAATGCCAATTAGACTCTCATATCTGTTCTGTTATAAAAATAAGTAAGTAAATAAATAACTACTACTGTTATATTGGTGGAAAGTGTATAAAACAGTATTTTTTTAAGTAAAAGTAACTATTAATACTTTGATAAATAATTTAGAAATACAAAAATTATGATTAATTGAACAGATATAATGACATTGTAAACAATTTTATTACACTGTAGGTGTCTAGTACACATTAATTCTATTACAGTATCATCTTCCTGGGGCTTCCCAGGTGGCACAATGGTAAACAATCTGCCTGCCAATCCTGGAGATGTAGGAGATGCAGACTGATCCCTAGGTCAGGAAGATCCTCTGGAGTAGGAAATGGCAACCTACTCCAGTATTCATGCTAAGAAAATTCCATGGACTAAGTAGCCTGGTGGACCACAGTCCATGGGGTTGTAAAGAGTCGGACATGACTGAGCACACAAGCATCGTCTTCCTACATAGGATGCAGCATAACATTCAAATAAATTTGGCATAAGTTTTATACAGTAGATACAGCAGGTCAAGGTAAATATTTCTCCAAAACTGATGTGAAATTACACATTTGAAAGTATTCCACAGCCATTTTTCTGCACTGAACCAAAGCACTTTCCACTGAGTGTTTAGAATAAGTAATGAGAAAGGTTTATTTAAAACTGCTATTTCAGGAGTTGTCATAGTCACATAACTGGCAGCAAAGTAATTTAAAATAATTATAATTCCTTGTTCTCTTGTCTTAAAACCTAAAAGAAAATTGCCATTTTCAATAGTGAGATGACCATCACCACCAAAGCCTACAAAATAACACTGCAGGAATTCTGGTGCTGCCTCTCACCACTGTTAGATGATTATTGATAACTGCATTTGGTGTGTCAGAAACTGTGCCACCACTAGTTTTCAAAAAATACATTATCCTCAATGACATGAAAGGCTTTGAAGACTTGCACAAATAAACAATACATGTCATGTTCTGGATAATGTGTAGTAGAACAGCATTTCAGAGGAAGTGATGGCTGAAGTCCCCCAGTTGGGTGTGAATGAAGTCTGCATCCACACTTCTTGGTGTGATTTGTTTGTCCCAGGAGCCACTCTGCCCACCCATATCCCTAAACACTGACAGCCAGGAGTAACAAGAGTCTGGGGCCCAGGATTCATGTGCCCAAATGCAAATATTTGTTAAAAAAACACCAGTAAATAAGTCAATGATGGGAGTGTACACATATCTACCTGCAATATGGACACATTGGACACAACTTTAAATGAGACAATGTTGACCTGTGTTAACAACTATTGTTCAATTCCCATCATTAAACCAAAAAATATTCCCTTCGGCACTGTATATAAATGTTATGTTAATATATTTGCTATTATTTTATCTGTGATTTGTTTCTTCTATTTACGAGAATCATATTATGTGAGTCTGTGATGAGTTCCAAATGATAGAATGATATTTTGTGCAACAGACTTCCTTGGACACAATAATTGTATTTCATGCAGCTTCAGGATATTTAATGACTTTATTCTACAAAAGTTTATCAGTTTCTAGGAGAGCTATCCTTTAATATTCTTTCTTCTAAAGCTAGTATTTTGCTGATTTATCCTTCTCAATTTTTAAACTCTAGCTTGTAATCTGCCATCATCTTTGCTGGCATAACTTTCTATTTTTAGAAACCAAATGAGCTTGGTTCAATAGTAACTCATTGATAGCTCCCTTCAAGTTGTGCACGTTGTTAGCTGTTGGGGGCACAAATATAATAAAGGATGTAATTTGCAGAGAAATATCAAGTAAAGTCCCAATAATGCAAAAGATTAGCCTTCTTCATGAGAAAGGGTAGCTTCTCCCGGAAGTCAGACATAAGGAAATACAACAGGAAATAGAAGGACAGAATAAAAGAGAATTCATGCTTGAGGTTCTTGCCTTTTTCTATTAAGTCATGGAAACATCAGGTACCAAAAATTAAAGGGTAGGGAATTTGGTGGAAATTTCAATAGAGTGAAAAAGTCATATTTCAATAAATAAATCATTTTTGTGTCAACATATAATTTTATTTTTTAAATCAAAATTCTCTCACAAATATCTTATGTAGACCAATATACATTGTAAATATAAACAGATTTTTTTAAACCCACCTATTGCAACTTCTTTGAAAACTTTCCTCCCAACTTCTATTGATTTAATTTGCCCAATTCCTGTGTAGCAATATAATGAAAATGAGAAAATGATTTCTGCTCCTTAATCATCTCCTATTATCTTATTTTAATTTGTTTATTTTTGATTGAATGAAAATTGATTTACAGAATTTTGTTGTTTTCTGACAAACTTCAACATGGATCAGTCATAGGGATACATGTATCCCCTCCCTCTTAAAGCCCCCCCCCATCTCCCTCCCCATCCCACCCCTCTAGATTGATACAGAGCCCCTGTTTGAGTTTCCTGAGCCATAGAGCAAATTCCCATTGGCTATATATTTTACATATGGTAATGTAAGCTTCCATGTTACTCTTTCCATACATGTCACCCTCTCCTCCCCTCTCTCCATGTTCATAACTCTGTTCTGTTTGTTTCTCCACTGCTGCCCTCTAAATAAATTCTTCAGTATCTTCTTTCTAGATTCCATATATATGTGTTAGTATATGATATTTATTTTTCTCTTTCTGACTTACTTCACTCTGTATAATAGGCTCTAGGTTCATCCACCTCATTAGAACTGACTCAAATGCATACATTTTTATGGCTTAGTAATATTCCATTGTGTATATGTACCACCACTTGCTTATCCATTCATCTGTCAATTGACATCTAGGTTGTTTCCATGTTTTAGCTATTATAAGTAGTGCTGCAATGAATAATGGGATAAATGTGTCTTTTTCAATTTTGGTTTCCTCAGGATATATGCCTAGGAGTGGGATTGCTGGGTCATACGGTGGGTTTATTCCTAGTTTTTTTTTAAGGAATCTCCATATCATCTCCCATAGTGACTGTACCAATTTACATTTCCACCAACAGTGCAAAAGTGTTCCCTTTTCTCCTCGCTCTCACCAGAATTTATTGCTTGTAGACGTTTTGCTGAGGACCATTCTGACTGGTGTGAGGTGATATCTCATTGTAGTTTTGATTTGTGTTTTTCTAATAATGAGCGATGTTGAAAATCTTTTCATGTGTTTGTTAGCCATCTATATGTCTTCTTTGGAGAAATGTCTGTTTAGGTCTCCACCCCCCCCCCTTTTTTTTTTGATGTTTCTTTTTTTATTTTTTAACTTTACAATATTGTATTGGTTTTGCCATATATCAAAATGAATCCACCACAGGTATACATGTGTTCCTCATCCTGAACCCTCCTCCCTCCTCCCTCCCCATACCATTCCTCTGGGTCATCCCAGTGCACCAGCCCCAAGCATTCAGTATCGTGCATCGAACCTGGACTGGTGACTCATTTCATATATGATAGTATACATGTTTCAATGTCATTCTCCCAAATCATCCCACCCTCTCCCTCTCCCACAGAGTCCAAAAGACTGTTCTATACATCTGTGACTCTTTTGCTGTCTCATATACAGGGTTATTGTTACAATCTTTCTAAATCCCATATATATGCGTTAGTATACTGTATTGGTGTTTTTCAAAAATTTAGAGAAGAGCTAACACCTATCCTACTCAAACTCTCCCAGAAAATTGCAGAGGAAGGTAAACTTCCAAACTCATTCTATGAGGCCACCATCACCCTAATATCAAAACCTGACAAAGATGCCATAAAAAAAGAAAACTACAGGCCAATATCACTGATGAACATAGATGCTAAAATCCTTAACAAAATTCTAGCAATCAGAATCAAATAACACATTTCCCCTCCTTTTTGATTGGGCTGTTTATTTTTCTGCTATTGAGTTGTATGAGCTGCTTGTATCTTTTGGAAATTAATCCTTTGTCAGTTGTTTCATTTGCTATTCTTTTCTCCTATTCTGAGGGTTGTCTTTTCACCTTCCTTATAGTTTCCTTTGCTATGCAAAAGCTTTTAAGTTTAATCAGGTCCTACTTGTTTACATTTGTTTTTATTTCCATTACTCTAGGAGGTGGGTCATAGAGGATCTTGCTTTGCTTTATGTCATTGAGTGTTCTGCCTATATTTTCCTCTACGAGTTTTACAGATTCTGGCCCATCACAGCCGCCTGTGGCTGCAACCATAGCGCAACCGAGAGGAGCCACCCCACGTCCGAGGTCAGGGGCAGAAGCCGGGAGGACCCCATGCCCTAAGGGCGGCGGAGAGGAGAAGTTACCCCACATCCGAGGTCAGGGGCAGAAGCCGAGAGTACCAGACTGCGATGGTGCAGGAACGGCCGGGAGGAGCTACCCCTTGTCCGAGGTTGGGGGACGGGGGTGGCCGGGAGGAGATACCCAGCATCCAAGGTCAGGGGCGGCAGCCGGGAGGAGCTACCCCACGCCCCTAAGCCCGAGGCCAGGGGGCGACGGCCAGGAGGAGCAATCCATGCCCGAGGCCAGGGGCAGCGATGAGAGGAGCGACCCGGAGCCGTGGCTGCGCGGGCACAGGAGGGCCTAGAGGAGCTATACCACATTGAAAGTCAGAAAGGGCGGCGGTGAGGAGATACCTCTCGTCCAAGGTAAGGAGCAATGGCTGCGCTTTGCTGGAGCAGCCATGAAGGGGCGCCGCCAGGGGCGGCGATGAGAGGAGCGACCCGGAGCCGTGGCTGCATGGGCACAGGAGGGCCTAGAGGAGCTATCCCACATTGAAAGTCAGAAAGGGTGGCGGTGAAGAGATACCCCACACCCAAGGTAAGAGAAACCCAAGTAAGACGGTAGGTGTTGCAAGAGGGCATCAGAGGGCAAACACACTGAAACCATACTCACAGAAAACTAGTCAATGTAATCACACTAGGACCACAGCCTTGTCTAACTCAATGAAGCTAAGCCATGCCTGTGGGGCAACCCAAGATGGGTGGGTCATGGTGGAGAGATTTGACAGAATGTGGTCCACTGGAGAAGGGAATGGCAAACCACTTCAGTATTCTTACCTTGAGAATCCCATGAACAGTATGAAAAGGCAAAATGATAGGATACTGAAAGAGAAACTCCCCAGGTCAGTAGGTGCCCAATATGCTACTGGAGATCAGTGGAGAAGTAACTCCAGAAAGAATGAAGGGATGGAGCCAAAGCAAAAACAATACCCAGCTGTGGATGTGACTGGTGATAGAAGCAAGGCCTGATGCTATAAAGAGCAATACTGCATAGGAACCTGGAATGTCAGGTCCATGAATCAAGGCAAATTGGAAGTGGTCAAACAAGAGGTGGCAAGAGTGAATGTCAACATTCTAGGAATCGGCAAACTGAAATGGACTGGAATGGGTGAATTTAACTCAGATGACCATTATATCTACTACTGTGGGCAGGAATCCCTCAGAAGAAATGGAGTGGCCATCATGGTCAACAAGAGTCCGAAATGCAGTACTTGGATGCGATCTCAAAAACGACAGAATGATCTCTGTTCGTTTCCAAGGCAAACCATTCAATATCACAGTAATCCAAGTCTATGCCCCAATCAGTAATGCTGAAGAAGCTGAAGTTGAACGGTTCTATGAAGACCTACAAGACCTTTTAGAACTAACACCCAAAAAAGATGTCCTTTTCATTATAGGGGACTGGAATGCAAAAGTAGAAAGTCAAGAAACACCTGGAGTAACAGGCAAATTTGGCCTTGGAATATGGAATGAAGCAGGGCAAAGACTAATAGAGTTTTGCCAAGAAAATGCACTGGTCTTAACATCCTCTTCCAACAACACAAGAGAAGATTCTATACATGGACATCACCAGATGGTCAACACGGAAATCATATTGATTATATTCTTTGCAGCCAAAGATGGAAAAGCTCTATACAGTCAGCAAAAACAAGACCAGGAGCTGACTGTGGCTCAGACCATGAACTCCTTATTGCCAAATTCAGACTTAAATTGAAGAAACTAGGGAAAACCACTAGACCATTCAGCTATGACCTAAATCAAATCCCTTATGATTATACAGTGGAAGTGAGAAATAGATTTAAGGGCCTAGATCTGATAGATAGAGTGTCTGATGAACTATGGACGGAGGTTCGTGACATTGTACAGGAGACAGGGATCAAGACCATCCCATCGAAAAGAAATGCAAAAGAGCAAAATGGCTGTCTGGGGAGTTCTTAAAATAGCTGTGAAAAGAAGAGAAGTGAAAAGCAAAGGAGAAAAGGAAAGATATAAACATCTGAATGCAGAGTTCCAAAGAATAGCAAGACGAGATAAGAAAGCCTTCTTCAGTGATCAATGCAAAGAAATAGAGGAAAACAACAGAATGGGAAAGACTAGGGATCTCTTTTGGAGAAGGCAATGGCACCCTACTCCAGTACTCTTGCCTGGAAAATCCCATGGACGAAGGAGCCTGGTAGGCTGCAGTCCATGGAGTCGCTAAGAGTCCAGCACATCTGAGCGACTTCACTTTTACTTTCACTTTCATGCTTTGTAGAAGAAAATGGCAACCCACTCCAGTGTTCTTGCCTGGAGAATCGCAGGGATAGGGGAACCTGGTGGGCTGCCATCTATGGGGTCGCACAGAGTCGGACATGACTGAAGCGACTTAGCAGCAGCAGCAGGGATCTCTTCAAGAATATCAGAGATACCAAAGGAACATTTTGTGCAAAGATGAGCTCGATAAAGGACAGAAATGGTATGGACCTAACAGAAGCAGAAGATATTAAGAAGAGATGGCAAGAATACACAGAAGAACTGTATAAAAACGATCTTCACGACCCAGATAATCACGATGGTGTGACCACTGACCTAGAGCCAGACATCCTGGAATGTGAAGTCAAGTGGGCCTTGGAAAGCATCACTACAAACAAAGCTAGTGGAGGTGATGGAATTCCAGTTGAGCTATTTCAAATCCTGAAAGATGATGCTGTGAAAGTGCTGCACTCAATATGCCAGCAAATTTGGAAACTCAGCAGTGGCCACAGGACTGGAAAAGGTCAATTTTCATTCCAATCCCAAAGAAAGGCAATGACAAAGAAGGCTCAAAGTACTGCACAGATCAGATCAGATCAGTGGCTCAGTCGTGTCCGACTCTTTGGGACCCCATGAATCACAGCACACCAGGACTCCCTGTCCATCACCAACTCCTGGAGTTCACTCAGACTCAAGTCCATCGAGTTAGCCATGACATCCAGCCATCTCATCCTCTGTCGTCCCCTTCTCCTCCTGCCCCCAATCCCTCACAGCAACAGAGTCTTTTCCAATGAGTCAACACTTCGCATGAGATGGCCAAAGTACTGGAGTTTCAGCTTTAGCATCATTCCTTCCGAAGAAATCCCAGGACTGATCTCCTTCAGAATGGACTGGTTGGATCTCCTTGCAGTCCAAGGCACTCTCAAGAGTCTTCTCCGACATCACAGTTCAAAAGCATCAATTCTTCAGTGCTCAGCCTTCTTCACAGTCCAACTCTCACATCCATACATGACCACAGGAAAAACCATAGCCTTGACTAGACGAACCTTTGTTGGCAAAGTAATGTCTCTGCTTTTCAATATGCTATCTAGGTTGGTCATAACTTTCCTTCCAAGGAGTAAGCGTCTTTTAATTTCATGGGTGAGGTCACCATCTGTAGTGATTTTGGAGCCCAGAAATATAAAGTCTGACACTGTTTCCACTGTTTCCCCATCTATTTCCCATGAAGAGATGGGACCGGATGCCATGATCTTCATTTTCTGAATGGTGAGCTTTAAGCCAACTTTTACACTCTCCACTTTCACTTTCATCAAGAGGCTTTTGAGTTCCTCTTCACTTTCTGCCATAAGGGTGGTGTCATCTGCATATCTGAGTTTATTGATATTTCTCCCGGCAATCTTGATTCCATTTTGTGTTTCTTCCAGTCCAGCATTTCTCATGATGTACTCTGCATATAAGTTAAATAAACAGGGTGACAATATACAGCCTTGACGCACTGCTTTTCCTATTTGGAACCAGTCTGTTGTTCCATGTCCAGTTCTAACTGTTGCTTCCTGACCTGCATACAAATTTCTCAAGAGGCAGATCAGGTGTTCTGGTATTCCCATCTCTTTCAGAATTGTCCACAGTTTATTGTGATCCACACAGTCAAAGGCTTTGGCATAGTCAATAAAGCAGAAATAGATGTTTTTCTGGAACTCTCTTGCTTTTTGTATGACCCAGCGGATGTTGGAATTTTGATCTCTGGTTCCTCTGCCTTTTCTACAACCAGCTTGAACATCAGGAAGTTCACGGTTCACACATTGCTGAAGCCTGGCTTGGAGAATTTTGAGCATTACTTTACTAGATTGTGAAATGAGTGCAATTGTGTGGTAGTTTGAGCATTCTTGGCATTGCCTTTCTTTGGGATTGGAATGAAAATGACCTTTTCAAGTCCTGTGGCCACTGCTGAGTTTTCCAAATTTGCTAGCATATTGAGTGCAGCACTTTCACAGCATCATCTTTCAGGATTTGGAAAGCTCAACTGGAATTCCATCACCTCCACTGGCTTTGTTCCTATTGATGCTTTCTAAGGCCCATTTGACTTCACATTCCAGGATGTCTGGCTCTAGGTCAGTGATCACACCATTGTGATTATCTGGGTCGTGAAGATCTTTTTTGTACAGTTCTTCTGTATATTCTTGCCATCTCTTCTTAATATCCTCTGCTTCTGTTAGGTCCATACCATTTCTGTCCTTTATCGAGCTCATCTTTGCATGAAATATTCCTTTGTTATCTCTGATTTTCTGGAAGAGATCCCTAGTCTTTCCCATTCTGTTGTTTTCCTCTATTTCTTTGCATTGATCGCTGAAGAAAGCTTCCTTGTCTCTTCTTGCTATTCTTTGGAACTCTGCGTTCAGATGTTTATATCTTTCCTTTTCTCCTTTGCTTTTCGCTTCTCTTCTTTTCACAGCTATTTGTAAGAACTCCCCAGACAGCCATTTTGCTTTTTTGCACTTCTTTTCTATGGGAATGGTCTTGATCCCTGTCTCCTGTACAATGTCACGAACCTCCGTCCATAGTTCATCAGACAGTCTATCTATCAGATCTAGGCCCTTAAATCTATTTCTCACTTCCACTGTATAATCATAAGGGATTTGATTTAGGTCATACCTGAACTGCACTCATCTCACACGCTAGTAAAGTAATGCTCAAAATTCTCCAAGCCAGGCTTCAGCAATATGTGAAATTCCTGATGTTCAAGCTGGTTTTAGAAAAGGCAAAGGAACCAGAGATCAAATTGCCAACATCCTCTGGATCATAGAAAAAGCAAGAGAGATCCCGAAAAACATCTATTTCTGCTTTATTGACTATGCCAAAGCCTTTGACTGTGTGAATCACAATAAATTGTGGAAAATTCTGAAAGTGATGGGAATACCAGAACACCTGATCTGCCTCTTGAGAAATTTCTTTGCAAGTCAGGAAGCAACAGTTAGAACTGGACATGGAACAACAGACTGGTTCCAAATAGGAAAAGCAGTGCGTCAAGGCTGTATATTGTCACCCTGTTTATTTAACTTACGTGCAGAGTACATCATGAGAAACGCTGGACTGGAAGAAACACAAAAGGGAATCAAGATTGCCGGGAGAAATATCAATAAACTCAGATATGCAGATGACACCACCCTTATGGCAGAAAGTGAAGAGGAACTCAAAAGCCTCTTGATGAAAGTGAAAGTGGAGAGTGAAAAAGTTGGCTTAAAGCTCACCATTCAGAAAATGAAGATCATGGCATCCGGTCCCACCTCTTCATGGGAAATAGATGGGGAAACAGTGGAAACAGTGTCAGACTTTATTTTTCTGGGCTCGAAAATCACTACAGATGGTGACTGCAGCCATGAAATTAAAAGACGCTTACTCCTTGGAAGGAAAGTTATGACCAACCTAGATAGCGTATTGAAAAGCAGAGACATTACTTTGCCAACAAAGGTTCGTCTAGTCAAGGCTATGGTTTTTCCTGTGGTCATGTATGGATGTGAGAGTTGGACTGTGAAGAAGGCTGAGCACCGAAGAATTGATGCTTTTGAACTGTGATGTCGGAGAAGACTCTTGAGAGTCCCTTGGACTGCAAGGAGTTCCAACCTGTCCATTCTGAAGGAGATCAGTCCTGGGATTTCTTCGGAAGGAATGATGCTAAAGCTGAAACTCCAGTACTTTGGCCATCTCATGCGAAGAGTTGACTCATTGAAAATGACTCTGTTGCTGGGAGGGATTGGGGGCAGTAGGAGAAGGGGACGACAGAGGATGAGATGGCTGGATGGCATCGCTGACTCGATGGACGTGAGTTTGAGCGAACTCTGAGAGAGGGTGATGGACAGGAAGGCCTGGAGTGCTGTGATTCATGGGGTCTCCAAGGGTTGGACACGACTGAGCGACTGAACTGAACTGAACTGAATATTTAAAAAATATTTTGAAGCTGGTAACACGTTCATGATATTGATGAGAAAACAATGGCTTAGAAATATCATAGAGATCATGAGCTACAGAGAATGAGAAGCTAGGACATTCTGATTATCATCCCAGGCACATTTTTAACGCACCCCTTGTTTAGTATGAATTGGTAAAGTTTTTGTATTAGGTACCAATATATTTGGGTTTTAGCCTTGTCTATCCCTCAGTATCATATAACTGAAAAGAAAAAAAAAAAAAAAACCCTATCTTCTCTGTACTGCAGTTTTGTCATATCTATCTTTCCCTTCACCCCATACGTCTCTGTTTCTAATTCAAGCTTAGATAGTAGGCACTGATAATGTCTCAAATAATTAGCTCTCTCCTACATCACTGGTACTTAAACTTCATTTCCCTAATCCAAGTTGAATAATCAGGTGGCAGTTTTAGACAGAGTCAATGAGGGAATTATTTTGATACTAGATTTTGTTTTGGAGTTACTCATCACATTGCCTTCTGCAATAAAAACAGCTCTACTTGTGGAAAATAGCTCATCAAGGAGAAACAGTGTGTGCTGATTCATATTTTATAGGATGTGAAGACTGTGGGGTTCTCTTCTAATGCTCCAAAGATGTAACAATTCATGACGTGGTTAGCAGTGAGCAGACGTGGCTGTCATTGCTATGATAAGTTATTAGCCTCCCTTTTTGGATAAGAAGGATGGTGAGCTAATACAGGAGCAGGAGGAAATCTGCAAGTCATCACCCTGCACCTGGGGCTCAGCCTGTCACAAGTCTCCATGGAGTTTTTACAGTGATAAATCTATACTGATTAATTAATTAGGCTGCCCATTGCTCCTCTCCTCCAGGAACAAAAAGGTAAAATAAAATACTCAGAAACCCACCGTTCCCCAGACAGAAAACTAACATCCATCCATTTGTGCTTCGATTTGTCTCTCCACTTCATTCAGTCATCATTATTGGGTGCCTTCTATGCCACAGGCAGAATGCCAGTTGTTAGGAATACACAGTTAAATAATGTCTGACCTCTGAATGCCTTGTAGTGAGAAGAAAAACAAAGAAACACATAGTTGTTGTCACTCATTGAGGAAAGGGTTAATTGAGTGTGAAGTGACATGTGGTTTGTTCTTGTGGAAGCACAGAGGAAAAATCAACTATAGTTTTGTCTCATTTAAGGACATGACTGATAATGCCATGCATAAAATGGGACAATGAGGATTGTAAATATGAGTTGCAACTTATTGATTTAGTGTTTATCACAGGAGCATGTCCTTCTCTGGATGCCACTGGGGCAGAACAACAGTGTGCCGGGAGGCTGCATACCTCACATCTTACCGGTAAGTCTTTGAGGTGTAGGGCAGCTGACCAGCAGCATCAGAGTGTTTAGGAACCTTTCTTTCCCTCACTCATTCATTCATTTATTTATTTATTTGCTTGCAAGCCTCCAGAATAAACTGACCATATCACAAATGCTAAAAAAAATCCACAGTCATAATATATCATAAGTGTAATTTTAAAGTTTCATTTATTCCCAGTGAAGGCCATAAGAAGCAGGATTGAGGAAGGAAAACAAAAGAGACTTGACATCTGTGTGAGAGAGTAGAAAACACTCATCCTTTCACTCCCATTCCAAATTGAAGAGATGCTTCTTCCAGACTGTATTAGTCTGCTGAGGAACAAGCTGGCTAAACTGTTCCATCTCTGATCAACACACCCACTTTGTACATTAAGCCAGTGCCTCAGCGAAGCCATTGCCTCTGCTAGAAGAATTCAGCCCAGCTTGTGGCTAGTTCACCCTGCAGAGAGCCCATTTCTTTTGCTCAGATTGAACTCGGCTGTACTATTGCAAATCACAACATCTAAGTGGTTCTCTCAGCTAAACATTGTTCCCAAGCTCTGCCTCAACAGAGCTTTCACCTAGTCTTTTATCTGAAAATCTTGTAGACTACAAAAAAAGATGTTTTCAGTATACTTTAATGGTGTCATATCCCTCATCCTTCTGAGCTCTGTTCGGGAAAACATCCTCAACTGTCGAAGGGTTTTGGTTCTGAGAACACACAGCAAAACGGTTCAGCAATATCTTTTAAATAGAAGTGAGGGTGGGGGCTTCCCAGTGAGTTCATCATTCCTAGTGACATTTGGATAATCTTCTGTAATACAGTGTGTCCTAGCAAAGCCCTGCTGAGCGATCAAAAGGCCAACTTTGCTGTTTTGCTGAGGGTCATTGTGGTGGGTTCATGGTGCAAGCTTGACATGCCTACAGTGGCCTCATTCAAATCAGAGCTCAGTGTCACTTGTGAGACAGTTCAACACCAGCTATGCTTCCTCTCAGGCACGTACTTCCAGGGCTGCAGTGTAAACATCTAAAAACTCCCAGGTGACTCTTTCAAAATCTGCACCTGAGTTGTACTTTCTGGATGAGCACACGTTCATCTTCATGGAAGGACTCAGACTCCTTTGGGTTTCAGCTATGCTTGTTTGGTGGGAGAACCATGAATGAGAGGAGAAATTAAGATAACTCTCAGCACCTTTAATCTGAACAGATGCCAAAATCCCTTCAAATAGGGCAGAGCTAAAAGGCTCTGGTTTCTGACCTGAGAAGGGGCCACATTGCCAACTCTGTTCTCACATTTGTTTTGAGCATCTTTTATGTTTGAGGATTTGTTGGTGCTACTGCTATGTCACTTACTTCACATGTGAGAGTGAGTAGCAGGTAAATGGTTGGTGTGTCACCAGCTCTGCCTTTCAAACTGCAGTTTTGTTTTGTTTTTGTAGATACTGACATTTTTAAGGATTATTGCTACTATCTGCCAGCACACCTGTACACTTTTTATCCTGTCTGACTTTTTAATCTCTTTCTTTAGTAAGTACAAGCTTTCCAGAAAAGCTAGATATAAGGGACATCATATGTTCTCACTGGATCCTATTATATAATCAGAGGCATATTTGTAACAAATACAATGAAATGGTATCTTTTAGAAAGAGGCAATTAAGACCATGCCTGTAACTCTTGACCTGGGCATTACAATCTGCAGGCAGCATTATATGAATTGGAGTTTAAAATATAGATATTTTCTCTTTTTTTCCCATTTTTATTATTTTTGTTAGAACTTTCTAACTCTGAAATTTTATTTTGAAATTGGCTCTCTGCAACAGGGATTTCTATAGCCTGTGAAGTATAAGCTTTTTTAAATTTTTTTTAAACTTTAATATGGCTTATTTTAAACACAAAATTAAATTTTCTTCTCACAATTTTTGGAGTGCACAATTCTGCTTTATTTGAGTTGATATATCTTTTACCATATCTAGAGTTTATTGAACTCAAGATTTCTTGTTTTTCATATTTCACCATATTTAAAATAAATTTTCATGACATAGCTGTGTCTATAATGAGCCCTTATGGATTATATTTACCAGTTATTTCTCATGAGTTTCAAGTGTGATAAGATAAATAGTATACAAGCCCACATTAAGATGTATCCACATATACATATTTTTTGTTTGTTTGTTTGTTTGTTTGTTTTTTACTTATGCTGAAAACTTCCAAGTTGCTTGAGAGATAACATGTTTTGAAAAGTTGAGAAAGCAATACCATCCATTAATGACCCATGATATCAAGAACACTATTTTAATGAGTATCTCAACTTCATTTTCTGAAATCCCAAAGCTATTCCTCTTTTCACACTTACCTTGAAACTACTCAAAAAAAGCCATGTGTGAGGAAAGGCTCAGCCATGGGACTTTATCAGTAATTGACTAAATATACAGATTTGTGCAGAAAATTCTAGGAAAGTGGATATCTCACAGTTTTAGAAATAAAGGACGAACTCTCTGAAGTAAAATAACGAATAAGTGTGTTAGGAAATCAAAGTTTCTCTGAGTGGTAAAATAGTCCTAACCAAAGGACATGATCATTCCAATATAGACAGTTTGTGGATATGGAGCATAGCAGCATGCAGGCAAGAGTCAGAGAAGAGGGCACAACCAAACTGATGGAATTGGATGGTCTAGAAAAGTCCAATTTAGAGATTATTTTGAATCACTGAATTTATTAATGAACAGTGATTGTATCAGCATAAAGAATTTATCCACTTGGATGTTAACATATGCTCCATATTCAATTATATACTTGAAAAAGCATTATTACATAATACATTTTAAAAGCCTCTTTGATCATTCAAAAGTGTTAATTACAAGTTTTTTTCATAAATATTTAAACTGAATTGTCCAAAGAACAGAAAATATAAATCATTACAATTTTATAACATAACTGTTTAAACAAGACGTTGTTTGGTTCTGTATTTTACTTTACAAAAGCATCTGGTTACTATAATATAAAAATTAATTTAAGAAATTTACTTAAAAGGCCATCTGTATTACTCTTATTATAAATATAAGATATGATTGCAAATATATGTCATCCAAAATATATGACCGGTTCTACTGACATGTTCTGATAATTGATACTTGAACATAAGAACACTTTCCAGCATATGAAAATGTAATTGTTGTAGCATACATGGCAATATTAGAATTCAAATTTTATATGACAGAACAATTGAGCATAATTAGTTGTTAACTTATACCTAAGTATTATTTAACCCTTTTGTTAAATGAAAATTAAAATAATAGAGTTTTAACTCCCTAAACTCAGCCTTGAAAATAAAATGTTTTGTAAATATCCCACACAGTCAAATATTAAAAGGAAAACTGATATTCAGCTTTTAGAAGTGGAAAATTTATCAAGCAGAAAAGAATCTTTTTATCCAACCAAAGTATATGAACTATTCCAGAGTAAGGACACACCAAGCTCCTTGATTTGCAATGATAAACATGCCAAATGTTGCCATTTGTCTTGAGTAATTTATATTAAAGTTAATGGGAACCAAGCATGTGAAAACCAACATTTGTCATTTTATACAAATGTCTGGGAAATTTTCATTATACTTAATCTTCATGCTGTTCAGTTATAGGATTTTTTTTTTCATTCCAATTTACTAGTCAGATAAATGAGAGAGGATTACCTCTACTGGAAATTTAACTGAGAATGATTTGGCTCTCTGATATTACTGAATAACACTCTGCGAGAAGTTAATGTTCTTCTGAAACCCACAGTGGTGAGAAATTACACCTATGAATTCATTATAAAAAATCATAGAAAAGGAATGAGTCTGATTATGAAACTATGTGTATATATGCAATGTAATTCAAATTGAGGGGTAAAAAAAGAAGCACATCCATTTAAGAATAGTTTCTGCTCTATCACTATTCACTTATATGGTGCTTGCATGAGTGGTCAGTTGCTTCAGTCATGTCCAACTCTTTGCTACCCCGCAAACTGTAGTTCACAAGGATCCTCTGTCCATGGGGTTCTGAGGTAAGAATACTGGAGTGGGTTGCCATTTCCTTCACCAGAGGATCTTCCTGACCCAGGAATCAAACCTGGGTCTCTTGAATTGCAGGTGAATTATTTACCGAGCCACCTAGAAAGCCCCCATATACATGGTTTATGAACCTTAATTTTGAAAATAAGAAACCTGAAATACACTATTTCAATATGAATTGCCCCAGTATGATTATCACTACCGGGCTTTAATCTACATTAGCTTTTACCAAAAGGAGCAATTTAATTTTAGTGTTGAGACCATTCTATCAGGAGTTCATCACCACTGAAGCTATCACAGCTTGAGAAGGAAATCCAAAACGGTAGACTAGCCATTACTCTTTTTTTTTTTTTTTCTAAAGTAAGTTAAATATCACCCTACCATACTCCATGAAAGGTTAGGATTAATTTCTATAGCATGATTATATAATGATTTTTCTCAACAACAACTACGAAGCTGTAGGTCTAGGTTCTAGTTCAGGTGTTTTGTGTTAGGGAATCAGGGAGTGTATCCCAGGGGTTTATATGTTAAAAGCACTGTTAGATTATGGAAGATTAGGTTGCCCTCAACAAGTCTACTTCTTTTCTTCGAGAGTTGCTGCTGCAGTTTAGCTGCAGCTAATGCAGCTTCCATTTCTTGCATGATCATAAGCCAAATATTGGTCAAGGAACTACAGCCACCTGAGATCTTGGTGAAACAGACATCCAAGAGTCAGCAGAATTCTGACAGCCTTCAAAGTTGCTTGCTAATCTTCAGAGGTCTTATAGTCTCTGAGGCTTTTGTTACCCAGGTCCTTGGCTCTCAGTGGTCATCCTGGTGTCCTTAACTTTCTGTCACCTTCCACTCCATCAGGCCAATTCAACCTCATCCAGTATTACACTCACACAGAATGTGCATGAATTCAGCTCCGTATGCAGAGAGGACTGAGAACCCTGGGACTTTCTTACATTTGATGCACGTCTACATCCACTGGTATCTGTCTCCTTTCTCTTGTCTCTCCTGTAACTGCTACCCAAACCCCTGACATTCTTCTGTAGATTTGGTACATTTTAATACATATTCTGAAAAGAAAGGAGATAGTAAATTGTATCTTCTGAAACAACTTCCTTTCAAAATGTGGTTTCATGAAATATAATTCTTCCTGAGGACACTTGGTGCTAGATATTAAGATGATTTCATTTTCTTGTTGCTGTTAGCAAGTTAAACCACCATTACTAGACTTTTTGCCTAGAGTATGCTCATATTGCTAACAGAAATATCAAGGATTCCTTAACAATTACAACAGAAACATAATAGTTAAATCTTAATTATTTCAGTGTATATTATTACTACCGTGAATACAAACAATTTTAGTCTTTCTAGCTAGAAAGCCATTGTTTTCAAATGACTCCAGCCTCCACTAATTCACTGAACAAGGGTTTCAGAATACCTCATACATGCCTGATGTTGTTTTAGCCCTTGGAGATTTGGCAACAAAAATAAAGAGACACAAATGTGGGAGTGAAAAATGAAAAGCAATATAACAAACTATATGTTATGTTCATTGTAAAACATGGGAGAAAAATACACCTAGAAATACACAGATTGGAATAAAATTAGAGTAGGTTTGTAATTTTAAATAAGGTGGTCTTGAAATGTCTCAATCAACATTAGATGAGGATAGAGGAAAAATTTCCTCTTCCTACCACAGGTCTACTCAAGCAACACAAGCCTGCTACTGGAGGATGAGAAGATTGTGCAGACTCCCCCCACCCCATGATTCAGCAAGCAGAAATCACTGAAAGCTAAGGATGTAGGTCTAAGAAAGGCTAAGAAAAATCCTCTGATGCCTCAAAACCATCCTAATTAAAATGCAGCAGTTTTCCACTACTAGAAGAAATTGAAGACCGTGGTGTCCTAAAGGTAAAAAGATCAGCAATAAATAAATAAATAAAACCAGCTCAACTACTTACTGACACAAACCTGAATGATAAAAGAAACCTAGTTCTTTCTAGACATAAATTTCTTGATTTCAGTGTCTACTGTTCATCCTACAATGCTACTTTTAATTTTTAAAAGCCCATGCAAAAGACTACCTTAAATCAGACTCCGAGATATTTAGATTTGGAGCTAACAAAGAGAAAATGTAAAACACTACAAGGAATATACTCAATTATTTATAATAACTATAAGTGGAAGGGAACATTTAAAAATTATTGTTTAAAATATTATATGTTTAGAAATTTAATGCTAAGTGTAAAAAATATGCCTGAAGAATTGGAGGATTTTATTAAAAATGATGAAACTATAAAGAAGCACATGAAAATTCTAGAAGCAAAAATAAAATATAAAGTAATTAAAATTTCCTCAGTAAGTCCAACAGTAAAGGAATGAACAAAATGGTAAGCTAGGAGATAGGTCAATAGAAATTGCTGGAAACTGAAACATACATGATGGAAGAGTGAAAGTGCAACAAACAAATTATTGAAACAGTGATACCTGGCCAGAGCACTCCAAAATCCCATAACCTAACAGCAGGGAAAATTTGAAACAGTGTACAAAAGAGAAAGAGAATGGTAGACCTAATATTAGGACAGAAAATGGTGGAAATTTTGCAAAAATAATAAAAGATACCAAACTACAGATTCAAAAAACTGAAGGTTCATCTAGCCTGTGTTGTTAACACAGGCAAGATGAATATTCCCTTAAATTATAACTTGACATGTTACAAACTGCTAAAAATCAAAGTTTAAAAAAAAAAAAAAAACTTTAAAGGCAAGAGAAAAATAAAGAGAAGAGACATTCTACACACACAAAAATAAAGACAAGGATCATAACAGATTTCTCTTTAGAAAGTATATAAGACAAGATAATAGTGTGATATATTTAAAGTATCAAAAGCAGGGGAAAAGGGTCAATCCAGAAAAATGTATATTTTAAACACAATGACCAAATGAATGCAGTTTCAAACAATAAATTTAAGAGAATATATATCCAGGATTCTTGTGTCACACAAACTGTAAACCAGCTTCTTCAGAGAGAAGTGCTGTGATAAAGAAAATCATTTGTATCTACACAAAGACACAGGGAACACTGGAAATAAAAGAAAAATAGACTTTATCTCCTTTTTTTTTTTAAATTCACTCAATTATGATTAGCTATCTAAAACAAAAATGGTTGAAATAAACCATATGGGGTTTATAAAATGTGAAAATATAAGAAAGGGCAAAAATAACACAAGTGTAGGGAGGAAAGAATTGGAAATATGATTCTAATGAAACAATGGCATTTGCAACTACATGGATTGACCTAGAGATTTTCTTAAAAGTGCTGTCAGTAAGAGAAAAACATAATATATGATATAACTAAAATGTAGAATCTAAAATATGACACAAATGAGTGTGTTAGGCTTTCAGTTATATCTGATTCTTTGTAGCCCTTCAGGGATTACAGAGAGTTGCTGCTGCTGCTGCTAAGTCGCTTCAGTCGTGTCCGACTCTGTGTGACCCCATAGACGGCAGCCCACCAGGCTCCCCCGTCCCTGGGATTCTCCAGGCAAGAATACTGGAGTGGGTTGCCATTTCCTTTTCCAATTCATGAAAGTGAAAAGTGAAAGTGAAGTCGCTCAGTCGTGTCCGACTCTTAGCGACCTCATGGACTGCAGCCTACCAGGCTCCTCCGTCCATGGGATTTTCCAGGCAAGTGTACTGGAGTGGGGTGCCGACAGAGTTACAGCCCTCCAAACCATAGCCCTCTGGCTCTTCTGTCCATGGAATTCTCCAGGTAAAAATCCTGGAGTGGGTTGCCATTTCCTTCTTCAAGGGATCTTCTCAAACCAGGGATTGACCAGGGTCTCCTACACTACAGGCAGATTCTTTATCAACTGAGCCACCAGGTAAGCCTGAAATGAACTTATCTACAAAAGAGAAGGGCAAAATGGTTTTCTGAGGAGGCCTTACAAATAGCTGAGAAAAGAAGAGAACGTAAAGGCAAAGAAGAGAAGGAAAGATATACCCATCTGAATTCAGAGTCCCAAGGAATAGCAAGGAGAGCTAAGAAAGCCTTCCTCAGAGATCAGTGCAAAGAAATAGAGGGAAACAATAGAATGGGAAAGACTAGAGATCTCTTCATGAAAATTAGAGATATCAAGGGAACATTTCATGCAAAGATGGGCACAATAAATGACAGAAATGGTACGAACCTAACAGAAGCAGAAGATATTAACAAGAGGTGGCAAGAATATACAAAAGAGCTATACAAAAACGATCTTCAAAAATGAGATAACCATGATGGTGTGATCACTCACCTAGAGCCAGACATCCTGGAAAGCTAAGTCAAATGAGCCTTAGGAAGCATCACTACAAACAAAGCTAGTGGAAGTGATGGAATTCTGGCTGACTCATTTCAAGTTCAAAAATGATGCTGTTAAATTTCTGCACTGAATACGCCAGCAAATTTGGAAACTCAGCAGTGGCCACAGGACTGGAAAAGGTCAGTTTTCATCCCAATCCCAAAGAAAGGCAATGCCAAAGAATGCTCAAACCACCACACAATTGCACTCAAATCACATGCTAGCAAAGAAATGCTCAAAATTCTCCAAGTCAGGCTTCAACAGTATGTGAACTGAGAACTTCAAGATGTTCAAGCTGGATTTAAAAAAGGCAGAGGAACCAGAGATCAAATTGCCAACATCTGTTGAATCATAGAAATAGCAAGAGAGTTCCAGATAAACATCTACTTTTGCTTTATTGACTATGCCAAAGCTTTTGACTGTGCAGATCACAACAAACCGTGATAAATTCTTCAAAAGATGGGAATATCAAACCACTTTTCCCGCCTCCTGAGAAATCTGTCTGCGGATTAAGAAGCAACAGTTGGAACCAGACATGGAACAACAGACTGATTCCAAACTGGGAAAGGAGTATGTCAAAGCTGTGTATTGTCACTCTGCTTATTTAACTTCTATGCAGAGTACATCATGTGAAATGCCAGGCTGGATGAAGCACAAACTGGAATTAGGCTTGCTGGGAGAAATATCAGTAAACTCACATATGTCAATGACACCATCCTTATATCAGAAAACAAAGAGAAACTGAAGAGCCTCTTCATGAAAGTGAAAGAGGTGAGTGAAAAAACCGGCTTAAAACTCAACATTCAAAAAATGAAGATTATGGCTTCCTGTCCCCTCACTTCATGGCAAATGGATTGTGAAACAATGGAAACCATGACAGACTTTATTTCCTTGGGCTCCAAAATCACTGCAGATGGTGACGACAGCCATGAAATTAAAAGACACTTGCTCCTTGGCAGAAAAACTATGACAAACCTAAATAGCATTAAGAAGAGACACTACTTTGCCTACAAAGTCCATCTAATAAAAGCTACGATTTTTCCAGTAGTTAAGTATGGATGTGGGAGGTGGATCATAAAGAAAGTTGAGAGTCAAAGAACTAATGCTTTAGAACTGTGGCATTGTAAAAGACTCTTGAGAGTCCCTTGGACTGTAAGGAGATCAAACCAGTCCATCCTAAAGGAAATCAGTCCTGAATATTCTATTGGAAGGACTGATGCTGGAGTGAAACTCCAACACTCTGGCCACCTGATGCCAATAACTGATTCATTGAAAAATACCCTGATGATGGGAAAGATTGAAGGCAGGAGGAGATGGGGACAACAGAGGACGAGATTAGTTGGATGGCCTCACCAACTCAATGCACATGAATTTTAGCAGGCTTCTGAAGTTATTCATAGACAGGGAAGCCTGGTATGCTGCAGTCCATGGGATCACAAAGAGTCAGACACAACTGAGTGACTGAACTTAACTGAACCTAAAAAAACAGAAACAGATTCACAGTCATAGAAAACAGACTTGTGGTTGACAAGAGGTGGTCGGGATGGATTGGAAGATTGGCATTAGCAGATGCTAATTATTTTATATCAAATGGATAAATAATAAGCTCCTTCTGGATAGCACAGAGAACTATACTCAGTATCTTGTGATAAATCATAACTGAAAAGAATATGAAAATGAATTCATTTGTATGTGTGTGTGTGTTGGTGTGTGTTAGTTGCTCAGTCGTGTCCAACTCTTTGAAACCCCATGGACTGTTGCCCACCCAGCTCCTCTGCCCATGGAATTCTCCAGGCAAGAATACTGGAGTGGGTTGCCTTTTCCTTCTCCAGTGGATCTTTCCAAGCCAGGGACTGAACCCGGGTCTCCCACATTCCTGGCAGATTCTTTACTGTCTGAGCCACCAGGGAAATTCCCATATGTATATATTTATATGAATCATTTTGCTATATAGTAGAAATTTAAACAAATTATAAATGAAATATATTTCAATAAAATTAAGTAAAACATATGATTCCAGAATAAAACGTGCTTCATTATATTTTTACTCTACTTTTTTGGAACTACAGGTAAATTTATAGGGGAAAAAAATGACTCTACTATTTTAAATAAAGGGCTGTATTGAAGTAACTTAGAAACCCTTAAACTTTTATGAAATGGTAACACAGAGTTGTTTCTTTTCAGATGAAAATAGGAAAGTTCTTCAGGGCTGCTTACTTTTCATGCAGTGACTCAGTGACCTATAGGTTTCTTTTCATCTCATTGCATGGCCAGAAAAGCAATTTACTTTTCCTTCTCTTATGGGGTCGCACAGAGTCAGAAATGACTGAAGTGACTTAGCAGCAGCAGCAAAAATAAGTAAAGCTGTATGTAACATTAAGGACAAATATTTAGATATTTTTATCCTCTGCCTTTAGAAGACATTGCGTTTTTTATACTTATCCATCATAAACTAGGTCTGTCTCTTATGCTTTTTGTTCTTAGAACATAATTACTCTTCAATTATTTTTTTCCTATCCTACATATCACAGATGATTGTGGTTATGTGTGTGTAAGTGGATATTTATTATATTCCAAGGCCATACCCACAAGAATGAGATGTGGTCAACCTGTTCTTTTTATATCTTTATTTATTTATTGTTAATCAAAAGCTGAGCAGGATTTACTGAGGTTTACATAATGGAACATTTCTAAGAATTTTAATAACTGGGTTCACTACATTGGAGACTGCTTAATATATACTAACCATTAAGTTATTATGGAAAGTTAGTTTAGTTTTAAACTTTGCAGGTGCTTTTGAGGAAATATATTAAATTTAAACTTTTTTAAAAAATGAAAGACTTCCTTTTTGTCATGTAGTATTCAGAAAGAATGGAGGAAAATGTAAAAGAAAAGTTGCATTGCCAAAGTTAGAAGATCATGGCATCTGGTCCCATCACTTCATGGGAAATAGAAGGGGAAACAGTGGAAGCAGTGCCAGACTTTATTTTGGGGGGCTCCAAATTCACTGCAGATGGTGACTGCAGCCATGAAATTAAAAGACGCTTACTCCTTGGAAGGAAAGTTATGACCAACCTAGATAGCATATTCAAAAGCAGAGATATTATTTTGGCAACAAAGGTCCATCTAGTCAAGGCTATGGTTTTTCCAGTAGTCATGTACGGATGTGAGAGTTGGACTGTGAAGAAAGCTGAGCGCCGAAGAATTGATGCCTTTGAACTGTGGTGTTGGAGAAGACTCTTGAGAGTCCTTTGGACTGCAAGGAGATCCAACCAGTCGATTCTAAAGGAGATCAGCCCTGAGTGTTCTTTGGAAGGAATGATGCTAAAGCTGAAACTCCAATATTTTGGCAACCTCCTGTGAAGAGTTGACTCATTGGAAAAGACTCTGATACTGGGAGGGATTGGATACAGGAGGAAAAGGGGAAGACAGAGGATGAGATGGTTGGATGGCATCACCAACTCAATGGACATGGGTTTGGGTGAACTCCAGGAGTTGGTGATAGACAGGGAGGCCTGGCATGCTGCAATTCATGGGGTCGCAAAGAGTCAGACATGACTGAGTGACTGAACTGAACTGAGCATAGAATGTTTCAAAAGATGACTGAGGGAAGAATTAATAAAAATGTGGTGACTTTAAGTATCATGGTATAGATTTAGTTTATATTTCTCTCATTAATTGTTTTTAACCAACTCAAATATTCCTAAAGATTTGCAATTCTTTTTATTACAGTAGAAAGTAATCCCCAGACTTTTAGATGATCTTGGAACATATTGACTGTTTTTTAATTTAAAGATCCCTTCTCATGAGGTTGTCATTTGCCACCATGTGGATATCTGGCAGAACAAGTAACTTTCATGAATTTATAATAACAGGGTAAAAGTCAGAAATCATTTCAATGGCAAAAATGGGTGTTTCACACTTAGAAATTCACCCTCTATCAAGTATACTATAATTTACAGTAATTTAGCAATCAGTATTACCTTTTGTTGACATAGATTTCTTCACTAATTGTGCAGTCATACTTTTTAAGTGTCAGAACCTAGCTCCACATTTTTCAGGCAAGCACTATGATATTCTTTCCTATTCCACGAATGAATCTGAAGGGGGAAAAATAATTTATATCAGGCTTCTCAAAAAATATAATAATAACAATTACTATAGGATATTTACTGATGGTCACATGAGTAAAGCAGTATGAGAACTGCCATTGCTTTAACTCTCACTATTTAAAGATTATTAACCATTCATATGCTCATGGATAAAGTAAGCGTCATATGGTGAAAGATCACTGTCTACAGTATGACGTTTTCCTTGATGGAAAATTGTATAAGTTAGAGTAAAATTTGGTTTATGAAATGAAATGAAAATATGAGAACAGTCATGTGCCTAGTACTTGAATTTTTAATATCACTTAAAATATTCCTATATTTTATTCCCTTCAATTTCCATGATTGGGGGAGCATCTCATGATTCCATTTTTACCAAGACAAAGGTTCAAACAGGTACCATGATCCAAGGGTGCTGGATAAGTAAATGAGAATTTCCACATTAAACCAGAGACAATTCCACATTTAGATTCAGAGCAACTTTTCCTTGATTATATCCCATATCCCCAATTTATGTTAGATAAATATATGACAGGTAAAATATACATCTAGTTAAATTTGGAATTCATATTAACAAGTCATTTTTTAGTATAAGTATGTTTTGAAGACTGCATGGAGTATGCGTGTGTGTATGTGTTTTCCTTTTCTGGAATGAAAATTTAATTGAGCATTCTGTTTTTTCCCTTTGCTTGGTTAATTTGGGCTACACCTGGTAACCTAACTAGGTGGAAATTAATACAAGATTGAATGTTAATAAGCTAAGAAAGGGGCAACATATTTTAAAGGTTAACTGTGGATGCAAAATAACAACGTTTCTAAGCGTGGTATAGACATACTATATACATCTTGTATACCCAAAGCACTCTAAACCTGATTAAGAACCAATAAAATTAATAACAAAGTAGATGAAGCCACCTCCATCAAACAATGAACCTTAAAATCAATGGTCCATTTTTACTTTATTGATTTCCACTTTTCTTCAAGTAACATTAGTTCATTAGTGTTTTTTGTTGTTTTGCTCTGCAGCAACTCAGCACTAGGCATATTAAGGTCATGTTGTGACTCTGCAGTGCTCTGGACATTGGAGACTCAAAGCTGGGCACAAAGGTAGGTGGCTTAAGTGTCAGCAGTGAGGGCAAGGGCAAGGTGAAGATTTAGATTACATTTATGGTTACAAGTTTAAGAGACCAGACCTTGAAACTAGATGAATGAGTTTATATCATGATTTTGCCACTTATAACTGTGTTCCCTTAGATAAGTTATTAGTTTCCTTTTTAGGATTAGTTATTTGTCAATTTTGATTAATATTATAATAATCTTCACAAAATTTTTGTAAAGAAGAGTGACTTAAAGTATATAGTGCTTGTAATGGTAAGCATTATATATGCATTTGCTGTTGTTTTTTTAATTACTATAATTATTTATTTAGTATTTTAAGTGGCATTTTCTGTGGAGACAAAGCTGGCATTTAGTAAAATAATTTTATTATAAAACTAATATAACTGTAGCACTAGCCATAATGTGTACTCATGAAGATATCTACTCTTAATCAATGAAAATACATAGAAGGATTGTGTATGTATTAATTTTTAGAATTCAGTAATTTTTGTAATTTTCTATAAAAGAAGAGTTCCAAATAACTGCTTCAAAATAGAGACAAAGAAGAATGATATAACTAATATATGAACTGAATCAAATAACCCCATACTAAAATACTGTTGCTTTTTCCTATTCTGAGCATTTCACATGAAGGCTTCTACATGAGACCTACTAGCTACTTTTGTCTGATATATCACCCTCTGATTCAGCCTATTCCTTCTTAAAGTATGTTTTGATCTTGCAGAAGAAGAGAATTAATACATTGTTCAGGTGATGTAATTGCTGATCAATTACTGCTTTGATTGATTGATCAATTGATCAATCAATTGATTGATCAATCAATCAAATATTGCTGCTGTGACACAACACAAATAGTCCTCACTGGCCTAATTCAGATATGCATGGACTTATGTTACTATGGCTTAAGTTCAGTAAAAGTTCTCTAACAATTAAGTTCACATTTTACTAATCATTGTATACTAATTGTGAGGAATTGCATAAAGCACAAACTTGCCTGATTCAGTCCACTAAACACTAGGTCAATAACAGATGCATTCATGATCAGTGGCCATTTCTTGCTAAATATATCAGTGACTGGCCACTGATTATTAGTTTTTCAGTTCACAGATAGACAGAAAATATTGTGGTTGTGTTCCTTTTTTGTTGCCCATTGACAAAGTCACATAATATTTTACAAAAATAGATTATTGAAAGGTGGATTTGACCAAGAAAGATGAAAGTACAGCAGAGAAACAAAAAGTAATAACACTTGAAGTGAAATTCACATCAAACATAAATAAAGTTTTTATGAGAAAGAGAAAGAGCTGAGAGTGGAAATGTTGACACTGTCTCCATTTGTAGACACTCTGGATATGCAAGGAATAAACTTGGAGAAGGTGAATTTACAGACATAAGAAAGCAGTCATGATGAAAAAAGATGAAAATGTCCAGAAAAAGTGACACTGGCCAAAATATCACATAAAAGGACAACTTGGAGTAATTTCACAACATTGAAAGCTCAAAAGATAAATTCTTAGAAACTAATCTAAACAAGAAAAAACATGCATGACAACTTCCCAAGTCATAAAAGCAATGGTTTCTCCATATGGTATAATAAAAGAGGAAGGCAAGCGTAATGGCATTGGCTTCACTTTCATTAAATTACAGTAAACTAAATAAAGAGGATTTTCACTATTTTTTCAATCATCTACATACTTTTAATTAACAGTAAGCATTGTAAATATACTGACAAAACTTTTTTAAAGGTCATGGAACAATAATACATTTTTACATTGATTATTAAGACTTTTGCAAGATCTTAGCATGTCTGGTCATTTTTGTAGTCTTACACTATACCTCGTATATGAATCCTGTACCCCTTCTGCTATATTAAATTATGATGAAAATCATAACTTAAATTTAAATTTGCCATGTTAAATTATGTCTTCTTGGGAAGACATCTCAACATCTATCAAGCTTTTAATCTAGAACTCTAACAAAAATAATCCCAGCAATGCTTATAAAAGCATGGCTATATTTTACAATATATTACAAGTGATAATCCAGATATATTATAAGAAGTATATGGAAAAACTGAAGAATAATCAAATATTAACTGACTGGGTAAAAAGTGGTTCATGAGCCAAAGCAACTACCACACATTTCTTTTTCACAGAAGAAACATATATGTGTGTGTTTAATACAAGGCGGATGAAGTTTCTGTTGATCATATTATGTCCTTAGGCTTTATTTTGTTAAATAAAATTTTTTGACATATCCTTTTTATTAATAGTTTTTATTTGGTACTTATTTGCTTGTCTTTAGACTTCTTGAGAACTTCCCTGGTAGCTCAGAAGGTAAAGAATCTGTCTGCAATGCAGAGATTTGGGTTCAACCCCTGGGTCAGGAAGATACCTTGGAAAAGGGAATGGTAACCCACTCCAGTATTCTTGCCTGGAGAATTCCATGGACAGAGGAGCCTGGTGAGTTAAAGTCCATGGAGTCACAAAGAGTCCGACATGACTAAGCAACTAAAACACGCAGATTACTTGATGAAGGCTTCCCAGATGGCGCTAGTGGTAAAGAACCTGCCTGCCAATGCAGGTTATGTGTAAGAGACGTGTGGCCCGAAGGAAATGGCAACCCACTCCAGTGTTCTTGCCTGGAGAATCCCATGGACGGGGGAGCCTGGTGGGCTGCCGTCTATGGGGTCACACAGAGTCAGACACGACTGAAGCGACTTAGCAGCAGCAGCAGTGGTTAAGAAGCCTCCTTATTGTGCAGAGGAGGTGGGTTGACTCTCTGGTCAGGAAACTAATATCCCACATGATGTAGAGGAACTAAGCCCTTGTGCTCCAACTACTGAACCTGTGAACCACAACCAGAGAGTCTATGTACCATAAGAAAAGATCCCACATGATGCAGTGGAGATCTCAAATGTTGCTGCGAAGACCTGATACAGCCAAATAATTTTTTTTTTTTTCAAAAAGAGAGAAGAGATGCAATTGAAGAATAAACATAACAAAACTATAAAACAAACAATTTGGTTAAAAAAGTTCTTTAAACTTCTTCACCTTTAGAGTCTGACTCTTGATTCTCTTTTTGGCACAGAGTAGTTGAAATTCATGTTTTATGTAAAATATGTTTTTTTTTTGATCCATTAAAAGCATTGGTGGTGCAATATTTCTTGGGAAAAAAAAGAATCTCTAAAAGAACTAAAATCCAACCTTGGAACTCTGTAGATCTAGCCCACCCCCGATTCCTGCTGGGGAAATGTTGGGAAGCACATTTAATTGACTGCCACCTCCACCTCCTATAGCATTTGACTCCTCAGAATTAAAATATTACTGTCCTCCTTTGGTTTTTCTTCCAAATTATCACTACTTTTGTTTTTACTTTTTTGATAATAATCATGTTCTTATCTTGTATCCTATTACGTTTAATATAAACTTTTTTTTTTGAGTGCTTGGATAGTTCATTTGAAAAATGCTACTATGAACTCAGACTTTGGATCACTTAGCCAATTTGATCTTTTGTGACAATGAAATATTCTTTGAACATTTATTTGAACATGTTTTTCAATCTCAGCTTTTAAGGAAAAGGTATAATTGCTATTATTATGAACATTTCACTAATATTTCTTTGGTTTTATTATTTTTGAAGTGAAAAAAAAATGCCTAACAAACTACTAATTTTTAAAGATTAGAGATTTAAAATTATTAAGTTCTACACAAAATAAAATACTATGGAAAAACATATTTAATTGCAAATTGTGTGATGTTTGGGGCATAGATTTCTTTAAAGCAAATTTACAATCTGATACAAAATCCAGGCCTTCCATGGTAACTTCTTATTTATTATTTAGGTAGAAAACTCATCCACAGAATTATGGTTTAAGCTCATGTTTGTCAGGTAGAATTTCACGATAGCCCCTACTTAGCACCAGTGGTTTCAGTGGTGCTAAGTAGGGGCTATTGTGAAATTCCTCTATTTCCAGTATTCTCTGAACCCCAGTAGTCAAACCCAATGAAACTGGCACCAGTCCCTCTGTAAAGTGACCTGGAAGGTTCTAATCTTATGAACCCTCTAGCAATCTTTCTGAAATTGGGAAAACAATGCAAATAATGCTCAAGAGGAAAAAAAAATTATTTCAATTTGTTTAGAAATAATGCAATTGTTTTGGAGCAGAGAAAATTATTATTCTGATAATTTTCAGACTGCTGAATACAAAGGGATTTGTTTGTGCTTAAAAGTACTTTATCCACAGAAGAAAATTATAAAAAGAGTTATAGGAGCACTCATGATAGAAAAAGAAATAAACAAGTGTATCAATGCAGAAAAAAAATATTGAAAAATGGAAAAAAAATGTAGGGCAGCATAGTCACAAAAGAGGAAATGAAAAGGAAGTGAAAATAATTTCACTAATGTATTTTATTTTATGTAGTATATGTCCAGTTCAGTTCAGTCACTCAGTCGCGTCTGACTCTTTGTGACCCCATGGACTGTAGCATGCAGGCCTCCCTGTCCATCACAAACTCCCAGAGTTTACTCAAAGTCATGCCCATTGAGTTGGTGATGCCATCCAACCATCTCATCCTCTGTCACCCCCTTCTCTTCCAAACTTGAGTCTTTCCCAACATCAGGGTCTTTTCAAATGAGTCAGTTCTTCACATCAGATGGCCAAAGTATTGGCATTTCAGCTTCAAATCAACCCTTCAAATGAATATTCTGGACTGATTTCCTTTATGATGGATTGGTTGGATCTCCTTGCAGTCCAAGACATTCTCAAGAGTCTTCTCTAGCATCACAGTTCAACAGCATCAGTTCTTCAGCGCTCAGCTTTCTGTATAGCCCAACGTTCACATCCATACATGACTACTGGAAAAACCATAGCTTTGTCTAGACCAAACTTTGTTGGCAAAGTAATATCTATGCATTTTAATATGCTATCGAGGTTGGTCATAACTTTTCATTCAAGGAGAAAGCTTTTAATTTCATGGCTGCGGTCAGCATCTGCAGTGATTTTGGAGCCCCCCAAAATAAGGTCTGTCACTATTTCCACTGTTTCATATCTATTTGCCCTGAAGTGTTGGGACCAGATGTCATGATCTAAAGTCTTCTGAATGTTGAGCTTTAATCCAACTTTTTTATTCTCCTTTTCCACTTTCATCAAGAGGTCCTTTAGTTCTTCACATTCTGCCATAAGGGTGGTGTCATCTACATATCAGAGGTCATTGATATTTTCCCCAACAATCTTGATTAAGCTTGTGCTTCATCCATTTGAGCATTTCTAATGATATACTCTGCATATAAGTTAAATAAGCAGGGTGACAATATACAGCTTTAACGTACTCATTTCCCAATTTGAAACCAGTCTGTTGTTCCATGTCCAGTTCTAACTGTTGCTTCCAGAACAGCATACAGATTTCTCAGGAGGCAGGTCAGGTAGCCTGGTATACCCACATCTTGAAGAATTTTCCTTAGTTTGTTATGATTCACATAGTCAAAGGCATTGGCATATTCAGTAAAGTAGTAGGTGTTTTTCTGGAACTCTCTTGCTATTTTGATGATCAAACAGATGTTGGCAATTTGATCTCTGATTCCTCTGCCTTTTCTAAATCCATCTGGAAGTTCACAGTTCACATACTGTTGAAGCCTGGCTTGGACAATATTGAGCATTACTTTGCTAGCATGTAAGGTGAGTGCCATTGTGCAGTAGTTTGAGCACTCTTTGGCATGGCCTTTCTTTGGGATTGGAATGAACACTTATCTTTTCCAGTCCTGTGGCCACTGTGGAGTTTTCAAATTTGCTGGCATATTGAGTGCAGTACTTTCACAGCATCATCTTTTAGGATTTGAAATAGCTCAACTGGATTCCATCACCTCCACTAGCTTTGTTTGTAATGATTTTCCTAAGGCCCACTTGACTTCACATTCCAAAATGTCTGGCTCTAAGTGAGTGGACTCACCATCATGATTATTTGGGTCGTGAAGATTTTTTTTTGTATAGTTCTTCTGTGTATTCTTGCCAACTCTTCTTAATATCTTCTGCTTCTATTAAGTCCATACCATTTCTGTCCTTTACCATGCCCATCTCTGCATGAAATGTTCCCTTGATATCTCTAATTTTCTCGATGAGATCTCTAGCCTTTATCATTCTATTGTTTTCCTCTATTGCTTTACATTGATTGCTGAAGAAGGCTTTCTTATCTCTCCTTGCTATTCTTTGGAACTCTGCATTCAAATGGGTATATCTTTCTTTTTCTCCTTTGCCTTTGGATTGTCTTCTTTCACAGCTTTTTTAAGGCCTCCTCAGACAACCATTTTTCCTTTTTCGTTTCTTTTTCTTGGGGATGGTCTTGATTGCTGCCTCCTGTACAATGTCAGGAACCTCTGTCCATAGTTCTTCAGGCACTCTGTCTATCAGATCTAATCTCTTGAACTTATTTTTCACTTCTACTGTATAATCATAAGGGATTTGATTTAGGTCATACCTGAATGGTATACTGGTTTTCCCTACTTTCTTCAATTTCAGTCTTAATTTGGCAACAAGAATTCATGATGTAGGCCACAGTCAGATCCTGGTCTTGTTTTTGCTAACTGTGTAGAGCTTCTCCATCTTTGGCTACAAAGAATATAATCAATCTGATTTCAGGATTGATCATCTGGAGATGTCCATGTGTATGGTCTTCTCTTGTGTTGTTGGAAGAGGGTGTTTGCTATGACCAGTGTGTTCTCTTGGCAAAACTCTATTAGCCTTTGCCATGCTTCATTGTGTACTTCAGGGTCAAATTTGCCTGTTATTCTAGGTATTTCTTGACTTCCTACTTTTAAATTCCAGTCCCCTATAATGAAAAGGACATCTTTTTGAGTGTTAGTTCTAGAAAGTCTTGTAGGTCTTCATAGAGCCGTCTTCATAGAAGACCTTCTTGTAGGTCTTCATAGTTCAGCTTCTTCAACATATGGACACCTTATCTTTGACAAAGGAGGCAAGAATATACAATGGATTAAAGACAATCTCTTTAACAAGTGGTGCTGGGAAATCTGGTCAACCACTTGTAAAAGAATGAAACTGGACCACTTTCTAACACCATACACAAAAATAAACTCAAAATGGATTAAAGATCTAAACATAAGACCAGAAACTATAAAACTCCTAGAGGAGAACATAGGCAAAACACTCTCCGACATACATCACAGCAGGATCCTCTATGACCCACCTCCCAGAATATTGGAAATAAAAACAAAAATAAACAAATGGGACCTAATTAACCTTAAAAGTTTCTGCACATCAAAGGAAGCTATTAGCAAGGTGAAAAGACAGCCTTCAGAATGGGAGAAAATAATAGCAAATGAAGCAACCGACAAACAACTAATCTCAAAAATATACAAGCAACTCCTACAGCTCAACTCCAGAAAAATAAAGGACCCAATCAAAAAATGGGCCAAAGAACTAAATAGACATTTTTCCAAAGAAGACATACAGATGGCTAACAAACACATGAAAAGATGCTCAACATCACTCATTATCAGAGAAATGCAAATCAAAACCACTATGAGGTACCATTTCACACCAGTCAGAATGGCTGTGATCCAAAAGTCTACAAATAATAAATGCTGGAGAGGGTGTGGAGAAAAGGGAACCCTCTTACACTGTTGGTGGGAATGCAAACTAGTACAGCCACTATGGAGAACAGTGTGGAGATTCCTTAAAAAACTGGAAATAGAACTGCCTTATGATCCAGCAATCCCACTGCTGGGCATACACACTGAGGAAACCAGAAGGGAAAGAGACACGTGTACCCCAATGTTCATCGCAGCACTGTTTATAATAGCCAGGACATGGAAGCAACCTAGATGTCCATCAGCAGATGAATGGATAAGAAAGCAGTGGTACATATACACAATGGAGTATTACTCAGCCATTAAAAAGAATACATTTGAATCAGTTCTAATGAGGTGGATGAAACTGGAGCCTGTTATACAGAGTGAAGTAAGCCAGAAGGAAAAACATAAATACAGTATACTAACGCATATATATGGCATTCAGAAAGATGGTAACAATAACCCGGTGTACGAGACAGCAAAAGAGACACTGATGTACAGAACAGTCTTATGGACTCTGTGGGAGAGGGAGAGGGTGGGAAGATTTGGGAGAATGGCATTGAAACATGTAAAATATCATGTATGAAACGAGTTGCCAGTCCAGGTTCGATGCACGATACTGGATGCTTGGGGCTAGTGCACTGGGACGACCCAGAGGGATGGTATGGGGAGGGAGGAGGGAGGAGGGTTCAGGATGGGGAACACATGTATACCTGTGGCGGATTCATTTTGATATTTGGCAAAACTAATACAATTATGTAAAGTTTAAAAATAAAATAAAATTAGAAAAAAAAATAAAATAAAAAAATAATAAATAAATAAATAAATAAAAACATTACCGGTCAGGGCATAGACTTGGATTTATCTGATATTGAATGGTTTGCCTTGGAAATGAACAGAGATCATTGTGTCATTTTTGAGATTGCATCCAAGTACTGCATTTCCAACTCTTTGACTGACTATGATGGTTATTCCATTTCCTCTAAGGGAGTCTTTCCCACAGTAGTACATAAAATGGTCCTCTGAGTTAAATTCACCCACTCCAGTCCATTTTAGTTTGCTGATTCCTAAAATGTCGACGTTCACTCTTGCCATCTACTGTTTGACCACTTCCAATTTTCCTTGATTCATGGACCTAAAATTCTAGGTTCCTATGCAATATTGTTGTTTATAGCATCGGACTTTACTTCTATCATCAGTTATATCCAAAGCAGGGTGTTGCTTTTGCTTTGGCTCCATCTCTCCATTCTTTCTGGAGTTATATCTCCACTAATCTCCAGTTAACATATTGTGCTTCTACCAACCTGGGGAGTTCATCATTCATTTCCTATCTTTTTGCCTTTTCATACTGTTCCTGAGGTTTCAAGGCAAGAATACTGAAGTCGTTTGCCATTCCCTTCTCCAGTGGATCACATTTTGTCAGAACTTTCCAACATGACCTGTCTGTCTTGGGTGGCCCTACATGGCATGGCTCATAATTTCATTGAGTTAGACAAGGATGTGGTCCATTTGATCAGATTGGTTAGTTTTCTGTGATCGTTATTTTCTGTCTGTCTGCCCTCTGATGGAGAAGGATAAGAGGCTCATGGAAGCATCCCAATGGGAGAGACTGACTGAGGGGGAAACTGGGTCTTGCTCTGATGGGGAGGGCCATGTTCAGTAAATCTTTAATCCAATTTTGTGCTGATGGGTGGGGTTGTGTTCCCTCTCTGTTTTCTGACCTGACGTCAAACTATGTTGGAGGTAATGAAGATAATAGCAGCCTCCTTCAATACTATAATTTCTATACATAATCAACATTTTAAAAATATTAATCATTATATATATTATTTTCTTTTAAGTCTTTTAAATATGGTGTGTAAAATATTAATATGTTTCAATTCAGCTAATTGCTCAAGACTGCATGTGGCTAGGGGTTGCTGTATTCAAAAGCACAAACTTAAGGTTTTGTTCTCCTCTCAGTATAAATAAATATATATGGAGATAATTTCCTCTTTATATGGAAAAAAGCCATACTATTTTCTTATTTCTTTAATTCATTCATACATGTCCCTAATTGATAGGATGAATAATACTTCGTGCAATATCTGACCATGCATCTATCTTCACACTGCACCTCAAATAAATTTCTTTCCTTCTACATTTGTAACAATGGTAAAGCAATCCTATGTGTGAAACATTTCTGACCATGCATTTTTAGAAGTTTCTTTGATAAAAAATAATTTGTTTCCAAGAAATTTACACTAATTAAAATACAAATTATCACATTTAAATTCCATCTTACTTATTTAAAGGAAATAATATATTTGAAATGCTTCTGCCTGAGGCACAAACAGACATGTGTTTGAATCTCAGCAAGGAAAACTATGTGTCCATGACTGTGTCACTAAGTGTTTTTATCCTAGGTCTCAATCACCTAATTCTTAAAATTTTATATGACTCATAGAAAATCATATCAGTTCAGTTGCTCAGTCATGTCCGACTCTTTGCGACCCCATGAATTGCAGCACACCAGGCCTTCCTGTCCATCACCAACTCCCGGAGTACACCCAAACTCCAGCCCATCGAGTCGGTGATGCCATCGGCCATTTCGTCCTCTGCCGTCCCCTTCTCCTCCTGCCCCTAATCCCTCCCAGCATCAGAGTCTTTTCCAATGAGTTAACTCTTTGAATGAAGTGGCCAAAGTATTGGAGTTTCAGCTTTAGCATCAGTCCTTCTAAAGAACACCCAAGACTGATCTCCTTTAGAATGGACTGGTTGGATCTCCTTGCAGTACAAGGGACTCGCAAGAGTCTTCTCCAACACCACGGTTCAAAAGCATCAATTCTTCAGCGCTCAGCTTTTTTCACAGTCCAACTCTCACATCCATACATGACCACTGGAAAAACCATAGCCTTGACTAGATGGACCCTTGTTGGCAAAGTAATGTCTCTGCTTTTTCATATGCTATCTAGGTTGGTCAAAACTTTCCTTCCAAGGAGTGAGTGTCTTTTAATTTCATGGCTGCAGTCACCATCTGCAGTGATTTTGGAGCCCAGAAAAATGAAGTCTGACATTGTTTCCACTGTTTCCCCATCTATTTCCCATGAAGTGATGGGACCAGATGCCATGATCTTAGTTTTCTGAATGTTGAGCTTTAAGCCAACTTTTTAACTCTCCTCTTTCACTTTCATCAGGAGGCTTTTTAGTTCCTCTTCACTTTCTGCCTTAGTAATTGGTTAAATTTACCTTTGAATCTGTAAAAATAAGTTATACAAATGAATAGTTTAAGAATAAACCAACCAGTCATATAAACAAGCATTTCATTAGGTATCACCTGTCAGGATATGGTTGAGTAGCAAATGAGAACATAATGCTTTGTTTTCACAAGACAACAATGACAAGATTAACAGGAATATTCAGAAAGATATTATAGGAAAGGTCATATGTTTGCCTTGGAGAACAGCAGTGAAGATAGTGTGTTATCCAAATCATGAAAGGATTTGAATAAATGCATTCAGTTGGAAAATCACATGATTTCTTTAGGGAAAAAAAAAAATAACTAAACTTTTAGGCAGCAGTATTAACTCTTCTTTCTGGAAAGAAAATGAAGCCATATTGTGGACTCAAATAACAGATTACCTATTTTAAATTAGTGGCAAAACTACGAATCATGCAAGAGTTCCTTAGGGAATAGATTCTAGAAGGGATGTCTATTTAGTTTTAAAATACTTACTTTTGTGTGTGTCTTAATTTCCCATGTTGAACATGATTGTTGCTTAGCATATGAGAGAATATTGATTTTCTATCCCTGCTAGAATCAGAATCTAAAAATCATCACTAGAATCACTGAAACCAAAGGAGTGTATAGTAGTAGGTATAATTCTACCAATGATATTGTAAGTTAGTGTTATCTCATTAGGTATACCAGGAAAACAAGGCATGAATGGGTTTGCAAATTCTCACAAATTCACACACTTCATGTTTGATGAAGCTAGAAGGGGAACCTGATGGCAGAACAAGTGTGTGCTGTATTATCTTGCCAGATGTGTCTGTATATTTTGGGCACATATCATGATTAGCTTTTCTTGATAAAACTGATCTATTTCTACTCTTAATAACTGTAACACATCAACTAAAAAGAAAACAGCATGAATCAATGACTTATCCCATCTTACCCACTATTCCTCCAGGACAGGAATTCTTCCAAAAGGAGCCCCCTATCCATATACCCACTTCAGGTAAAATGTTCATGTTTTAATTATTTACTTGATACTAGCTTATTACCTTTAAAAAACAGTTATGTTAAAATAGAGGCTTTCAATTATCTAATCTTCAATTATTTCTTCCAGCGGTAATATTCTTATATTCATATTTGTAAAGCAGCATAATAGTCTATCTGAATTTTAAATAAAATGATAACAAGATGGTAAAATTGCACATATTGTGTAAAAGACAATTGCATACTGGTTCCTTTTATCAGGCCTCTTTGTGCAGACAGGTTGCCAAAAGATGAGTGGGATATGAGTAAAAAGTGAAAGATAGAGTATTCTCAGAAAATTATTGCAATTTTCTTTCCAGGTTCCAAAGGGAAAGATAAAGAAAGCTTTGGTTATTTATTTTGGCTAAATTGTTCACTGCATTTGCTGTTTTATAAGATGAAATAAAATGGTCTTCATTATAAATGCACATTTTCAGTTCAGTTCAGTCGCTCAGTCGTGTCCAACTCTTTGGGACGCCATGAATCGCAGCACGCCAGGCCTCCCTGTCCATCATCAACTCCCGGAGTTCACCGGAGTGCATCAAGTCCATGATGCCATCCAGCCATATCATCCTCTGTCGTCCCCTTCTCCTCCTGCCCCCAATCCCTCCCAGCATCAGGGTCTTTTCAAATGAGTCAACTCTTCGCATGAGGTGGCCAAAGTATTGGAGTTTCAGCCTTAACATCAGTCCTTCCAATGAACACCCAGGAATGGTCTCCTTTAGGATGGACTGGTTGGATCTCCTTGGAGTCCAAGGGACTCTCAAGAGTCTTCTCCAAAACCACAGTTCAAAAGCATCAATTCTTCAGCACTCAGCTTTTTTCACAGTGTAACTCTCACATCCATACATTATCACTGGAAAAACCACAGCATTGACTAGATGGACCTTCGTTGGCAAAGTAATGTCTCTGCTTTTGAACATATTATCTAGGTTGGTCATAACTTTCCTTCCAAGGAGTAAGTGTCTTTTAATTTCATGGCTATAATCACCATCTGCAATGATTTTGGAGACCAACAAAATAAAGTCTGACACTGTTTCCACTGTTTCCCCATCTATTTCCCATGAAGTGATGGGACCGGATGCCATGATCTTAGTTTTCTGAATGTTGAACTTTAAGCCTTTTTTTTTTTTCACTCTTTATCTTTTTCACTTTCATCAAAAGGCTTTTTAGTTCCTCTTCACTTTTTGCCATAAGGGTGTGTCATCTGCATATTTTAGGTTATTGATATTTCTCCTGGCAATCTTGATTCCAGCTTGTGCTTCTTCCAGCCCAGTGTTTCTCATGATGTACTCTGCATATAAGTTAAATAAGCAGGGTGACAATACACAGCCTTGATGTACTCCTTTTCCTATTTGGAACCAGTCTGTTGTTCCATGTCCAGTTCTAACTGTTGCTTCCTGACTTTCATATAGGTTTCTCAAGAGGCAGATCAGGTGGTCTGGTATACCCATCTCTTGAATAATTTTCCACAGTTTATTGTGATCCCCACAGTCAAAGGCTTTGCATAGTCAATAAAGCAGAAATAGATGGTTTTCTGGAACTCTCTTGGTTTTTCTATGTTCCAGAAGATGTTGACAATTTGATCTTTGGTTCCTCTGCCTTTCCTAACACCAGCTTGAACATCTGGAAGTTCATGGTTAACATATTGCTGAGACCTGGCTTGGATAATTTTGAGCATTACTTTACTAGCATGTGAGATGAATGCAATTGTGTGGTAGTCTGAGCCTTCTTTGGCATTGCCTCTCTTTGGGATTGGAATGAAAACTGACATTTTTCCAGTCGTGTGGCCACTGTGGAGTTTTCCAAATTTACTGGCATATTGAGTGCAGCACTTTCACAGCATCATCTTTCAGGATTTGAAATAGCTCAACTGGAATTCCAACACCACCACTAGCTTTGTTCGTAATGATACTTTCTAAGGCCCACTTGACTTCACATTCCAAGATGTCTGGCTCTAGGTGGGTGATCACATCATCATGATTATCTGGGTCATGAAGATATTTTTTGTACAGTTCTGCTGTGTATTCTTGCCATCTCGTCTTAATATCTTCTGCTTCTGTTAGGTCCATACCATTTCTGTCCTTTATTGAGTGCATCTTTGCATGAAATGTTCCCTTGGTATCTCTAATTTTCTTGAAGAGATTTCTAGCCTTTATCGTTCTGTTGTTTTCCTCTATTTCTTTGCACTGATCGCTGAGGAAGGCTTTCTTATCTCTCCTTGCTATTCTTTGGATCTCTGCATTCAAATGGGAATATCTTTCCTTTTCTCCTTTGCTTTTGGCTTCTTTTTTTTCACAGCTATTTGTAAGGCCTCCTCAAACAGCCATTTTGCTTTTTTGCATTTCTTTTCTATGGGAATGGTCTTGATCCCTGTCTCCTGTACAATGTCATGAACCTCATTCCATAGTTCATCAGGCACTGTATCTATCAGATCTAGGCCCTTAAATCTATTTCTCACTTCCACTGTATAATCATAAGCGACTACCTGAATGGTCTAGTGGTTTTCCCTGCTTTCTTCAATTTAAGTCTGAATTTGGCAATAAGGAGTTCATGATCTGACCCACAATCAGCTCCCGTTCTTGTTTTTGCTGACTGTATAGAGCTTCTCCATCTTTGGCTGCAAATAATATAATCAGTCTGATTTTTGTGTTGACCATCTGGTGATGTCCATGTGTAGAGTTGTCTCTTGTGTTGCTGGAAGAGGGTGTTTGCTATGACCAATGCCTTCTTTTGGCAAAATCTATGAGCCTCTGCCCTGCTTCATTCTGTATTCCAAGGCCAAATTAGCCTGTTACTCCAGGTGTTTCTTGACTTCCTACTTTTGCATTCCAGTCCCCTATAATGAAAAAGACATCTTTTTGGGGTGTTAGTCCTAAAATATCTTATAGGTCTTCATAGAACCGTTCAGCTTCATCTTCTTCAGCATTACTGGTTGAGGCATAGGCTTGGATCACCATGATATTGAATAATTTGCCTTGGAAATGAACCGAGATCATATGTCATTTTTAAGATTGTATCCAAGTACTGCATTTCGGAGTCTTTTTGTTGACCATTATGGCTACTCCATTTCTTCTAAGGGATTCCTGCCCACAGCCGTAGATATAATGGTCATCTGAGTTAATTTCACCCATTCCAGTCCATTTTAGTTCACTGATTCCTAGAATGTCAACGTTCACTCTTTCCATCTCCTATTTGACCACTTCCAATTTGCCTTGATTCATGGACCTACCATTCCAGATTCCTATGCAATATTGCTCTTTACAGCATTGGACCTTGCTACTATCACCAGTCACATCCACAACTGGATATTGTTTTGCTTTGGCTCCATCCCTTCATTCTTTCTGGAGTTATTTCTCCACTGATCTCCTGTAGCATATTAGGCACCTACTGATCTGGGGAGTTCCTCTTTCAGTGTCCTATCATTTTGCCTTTTCATACTGTTCATGGGGTTCTCAAGACAAGAATACTGAAATGGTTTGCCATTCCCTTCTCCAGTGGACCACATTCTGTCAGACCTCTCCACCATGACCTGTCCATCTTGTGTGGCTCCACACAGCATGGCTTGTCTGTTTGTGCAGACAGGTTGCCAAACGATGAGTGGGATATGAGTAAAAAGTGAAAGATACAGTATTCTCAGCAAATGATTGCAATTTTCTTTCCAGGTTCCAAAGGGAAAGATAAAGAAAGCTTTGGTTATTTATTTTGGCTAAATTGTTCACTGCATTTGTTGTTTTGTAAGATAAAATAAAATGGTCTTTATCATAAATGCACATTTTATATACAGTCATATAGTCATGTGTATGTGCAAAAATTGACTGAGTCTGAAGAGAAAATACAGATCAGTACCATATTCAACATAATGGAAAATGTGTGTCATTCTTTTCCTCCCAGCTTTGCTTTCCTCCTTTGTCACCTATTTTAATTAACTGCAAGATCCTTGACCTAGACTTTCAACTTAGAAAATATAGAATTATCATATCATTATACTCCTATAGCCTTCAGACTGTATCTTACATGGTTTCATGACTTCATAGATTTTCATATTTTAGAGCTGTTTTTCTTTTTTGCTATTTTCTCAGTCACGATTTTTTTTTTAAATTTTCCTCAATTCAACATAACTGTGTTCTCTATCCTCTGCAAGGGATCAATCAGAAGATTCTTTCTCATACATCTTCCCTCCCAATCTGTAAGGCAATAACCTCTTCCTTCTTTGCATTTTGCAGATCTATATCTGTTTCTTTAAAGACATGTAATATTTTCTAGTCTGTTTTATGTAGTAAGTGAGTATGTTTCTCTTCTTCCTTTCTATAGTTTCAGATACTTCAGAAAGGAGAACATACAGCTTAACAACTCAGTAACTGTTCAGGGACTCATTGGCTATTTGAGTGTGTTCTTTCACAGTAGAAACAGGTGGAGTAAATTTGACAGATTTGGAGACTGCATTGACTTCTTTTAAAAATTGTTTCTTTGAAATAAAACTTACTATAACATCTTTAGCTTCTGCACCACACATGATAATAAATATTCAGTGAGATTAAAATAAAGGCATATTTCTCAGTATGCTTCTGTTATATTTAATATTGCATGCATGTGTGCTCATCATGTCTGACTTTTTGTGACTCCAGGAACTGTAGTCTGCCAGGCTTCTCTGTCCATGGAATTTTCAAGGTGAGAATACTGAAGTTGCCATTTTCTACTCCGGGGGATCTTCTGCACCCGGAGATTGAACCCACGTTTCCTGTGTCTTTTGCATTGGCATGCAGATTCCTTAACACTGAGCCACCTGGGAAATCCATATTTAATATTATGTACAAGGGAAATCAGTAATTTATAAGACTGTATTTTAAGCGATACTTGTGGAGTCTAACCAAAGTCATATTTTGTAGTATGTCTTTAATCTTTCATTTTTTTCCCCTAAAGTTAAGAACTCCAATTAGAGAATAATCAAGGAGTGGCTTAGTTGTTCTTATGCTCAAAATTTTTTCAAGAGAAGAAAATTTGACAGCCTAAAATGCCAATAACCCATAAAATGGAAAATAACTGACAATTTAAAGAAGTAGAAAAAAAAAGAAAAAAAATAAAGAAGTAGAATATAAAGCTGTAAAGTAAAATATAATTCATAGAAGAGAAGCATTGAATGACAAATATGAAAAAAACATTAGCTTTTACATACAAGTGGAAGTTGAAGAAAATCTTCTATTCTGTTAAAAAAAGAAAACTGAAATATAAATTTCACAATATCTAACATAAATTTGAGCCTTCAATTGCTAAAAATGCAAAAATTAGAAGAATGCAATAGTTTTACTGTTTTTCCTTCCTTGAATGTAGCCTCAGCTTCCCATTAGGTGTGCTGTTCTGGACAAGGCTCTAGGAGAGGATGCTTATCCTTGTTAGGCTTTTGTACTGTCACTTGGGAACAGTAACACAGCCCAAAGGCTGTGACCTCACAGTCCAGGTAGGTGTTATTTGCTGATATTCTTGAATTCTTTAAGGTGGCAATAAAATATGATAGAATAGTTTTCTTTTTTGTTTTACAAATATAGCTATTGAAAATGTTATATGTATAGCACAACAAAGTGAGTGGGGTATAATCCCTAAGATAATTTAAAAAAATAATTTTTTTAAAAGCCATGACTTTGAGCTATAAGACAAAAAAGACATGAGGACCTAGTGTATAACAGGTGATATCATCAATAACACTATCATATAAGTGACATATGATAAAATAATAAAGCTTCAATAATATAAAAAAATGATAAACATGTGAGATGAGAGATATGTTAATTAACAACACGATAATATTTTTAGGTGTTATATATATATCAAAACATTATCATGTACATTTCAAATATCTTACAATTTTATTTTGTAGTGATAATAAGAAGTGTCGTCTCCTAAAGCCTTCTCCAGAACAGCACACCTGCTGGGAAGCTGAGGCTATACTCAAGGAAGAAAAATAGTAGAGCCGTAGCATTCTTCTATGGAGAAGGCAATAGCACCCCATTCCAGTACTCTTGCCTGGAAAATCCCATGGACGGAGGGGCCTGCTGAGCTGCAGTCCGTGGGGTCGCTAGGAGTCGGACACGACTGAGCGACTTCACTTGGACTTTTCGCTTTCATGCATTGGAGAAGGAAATGGCAACCCACTCCAGTGTTCTTGCCTGGAGAATCCCAAGGACAGGGAAGCCTGGTGGGCTGCCGTCTACCGGGTCGCACAGAGTCGGACACGACTGAAGCGACTTAGCAGCAGCAACAGCAGCAGCATTCTTCTATTTTTTTTTTTTTTTTTTTGAAATTGGAAGCTCAAATTTGTGTTAGGCCTTGATGAGGGCTTCCCTGGTAGCACAGCTGGTAAAGAATCCGCCTGCAATGTGGGAGACCTGAGTTGGCTTCCTGGGTTGGGAAGATTCCCTGGAGAAGGGAAAGGCTACCCACTCCAGTATTCTTACCTAGAGAATTCCATGGACTAGTCCATGGGGTCGCAAAGAGTCAGACACAACTGAGCAACTTTCACTTTCATTTTCATACCTTGATGAAGCTGAAAAAAAAGCACTTTATTTCAGAAATAAAATTTTTTGAAGTTTTTTTTTTTGTTTTTGTTTTTAAATTTTAGTTACTGAATACACACAATTCTTTAAGTCATTTGAGTGTTTTCATATGAAACATTGCAGTAAGATGGGTTTGGCCAAAAAGTTCATTTGAGTTTTTCCATAAGATGTTACTGAAAAACCTGAATGAAATTTTTGGCCATCTCAACACATGATCTGGCATTTGGAAAAATAAAAAATAGTGTTACAAAACACACACTCATCCTTGCAGAGTGAAAAGTATTGGGAAAAAAAGCTAAGTTCTGATAATTTGAAATATTTTTCTGCCACAGTAGTGTGCCTAATTTCTCCCAATTGGGCAAACATAGTATCAGTCCAGGATGTAGTATGTCCACTTTTGTGACTAAAAAGGGGGTCTGTGGACCAAGACCATTGACATCACTGTGGAACCTGTGAGAAATTCTGATTCTCAGATCTCTTTCCAGACCATGTGAATGAGTTTCTGCCTGTTTGGAAGATTCCACTGGTTCATATGTTCATTAAAATTTGAGGAATTCTGGACAAGTGAAAGTGGATATAAAGGACAAAAAAATTACAAAAATTCCTTGATGACCAATTGAAAGGAGTTAAAGTGCCCTGGGTCCTGTGGCAAACAAACAAAAAGATGAAGTAGGGGTAGAAATTTGCTGAACACAAAGAATCAGTTCAGTTCAGTTCAGTCACTCAGTCTTGTCCAACTCTTTGTGACCCCATGAATTGCAGCACGCCAGGCCTCCTTGTCCATTACCAACTCCCGAAGTTCACTCAGACTCAGGTCCATTGAGTTAGTGATGCCATACAGCCATCTCATCCTCTGTCTTACCCTTCTCCTCCTGTCCCCAATCCCTCCCAGCATCAGAGTCTTTTCCAATGAGTCAACTCTTTGCATGAAGTGGCCAAAGTACTGGAGTTTTAGCTTTAGGATCATTCCTTCCGAAGAAATCCCAGGACTGATCTCCTTCAGAATGGACTGGCTGGATCTCCTTGCAGTCCAAAGAAATCTCAAGAGTCTTCCTCAACACCACAGTTCTAAATTATCAATTCTTCTCCATTCAGCTTTCTTCACAGTCCAACTCTCACATCCATACATGACCACTGGAAAAACCACAGCCTTGACTAGATGGACCTATGTTGGCAAAGTAATATCTCTGCTTTTCAATATGCTATCTAGGTTGGTCATAACTTTCCTTCCAAGGAGTAAGCGTCTTTTAATTTCATGGCTGCAGTCACCATCTGTAGTGATTTTGGAGCCCCAAAAAATAAAGTCTGACAGTTTCCCCATCTATTTCCCATGAAGTGATGGGACCAGATGCCATAATCTTCGTTTTCTGAATGTTGAGTTTTAAGCCAACTTTTTCACTCTTCTCTTTCACCTTCATCAAGAGGCTTTTTAATTCCTCTTCAATTTCTTCCATAAGGGTGGTGTCATCTGCATATCTGAGGTTATTGATATTTCTCCCAGCAATCTTGATTCCAGCTTGTGTTTCTTCCAGCCCAGCGTTTCTCATGATGTACTCTGCATAGAAGTTAAATAAGCAGGATGACAATATACAGCCTTGATGCACTCTTTTTCCTATTTGGAACCAGTCTCTTGTTCCACGGCCAGTTCTAACTATTGATTCCTGACCTGCATACTGGTTTCTTAAGAGGCAGGTCAGGTGGTCTGGTATTCCCATCTCTTTCAGAATTTTCCACAGTTTATTGTGATCCACAGAGTCAAAAGCTTTGGCATAGTCAATACAGCAGAAATAGATGTTTTTCTGGAACTCTTGCTTTTTTGATGATCCAGTGGATGTTGGCAATTTGGTCTCTGGTTCCTCGGCCTATTCTAAAACCAGCTTGAACAACTGGAATTTCACGGTTCACATATTACTGAAGCCTGGCTTGGATAATTTTGAACATTACTTTACTAGCGTGTGAGATGAGTGCAATTTTGCCATAGTTTGAGCATTTTTTGGCATTGCCTTTCTTTGGGATTGGAATAAAAACTGACCTTTTCCAGTCCTGTGGCCACTGCTGAGTTTTCCAAATTTGCTGGCATATTGAGTGCAGCACTTTCATAGCATCATCTTTCAGGATTTGAAAGAGCTTAACTGGAATTCCATCACCTCCACTAGCTTTGTTTATAATCATGCTTTCCAAGGCCCACTTGACTTCACATTCCAGGATGTCTGGCTCTAGGTCAGTGATCACACCATTGTGATTATCTGGGTCATGAAGATCTCTTTTGTATAGTTCTTCTGTGTATTCTTGCCACCTCTTCTTAATATCTTCTGCTTCTGTTAGGTCCATACCATTTCTGTCCTTTATCAAGCCCATCTTTGCATGAAATGTTCCTTTGGTATCTCTAATTTTCTTGAGGAGATCTCTAATCTTTTCCATTCTGTTGTCTTCCTCTATTTCTTTGCATTGATCGCTGAGGAAGGCTTTCTTATCTCGTCTTGGTATTCTTTGGATCTCTGCATTCAAATGGGAATATCTTTCCTTTTCTCCTTTGCTTTTCACTTGTCTTCTTTTCACAGCTATTTGTAAGGCCTCCCCAGACAGCCATTTTGCCTTTTTGCATTTCTTTTCCATGGGGATGGTCTTGATCCCTGTCTCCTGTACAATGTCATGAACCTCATTCCATAGTTTATCAGGCACTCTTAGAGACATCCTAAAGTGTATCAATAAAGCACACCAGAGGAACTAGCTATTGTTCCTTGCTATTAAATCTTTTCCAAAGGCAGTGATTGACCAGCTACTGCATTTTAAATTTTCCAACATTTTAGTCAAGAAGATAAACTGTTGGGCATTCTTATCATCTGAGAGACACCTCATTGGACCCCAAATTATACATTATGATTTCCTTTGCTCAGTGATCAACAACAACAAAAAAATAATAATAACAACTGGGTTTTGGGCTCAATTTAGAGGAGAAAACTTGGCATTTCATTTATTTATTTTACTTCAGAAAATATAAAAAGTTAGAATTTTTCTGTAATAATGACTCACTCTTTGAGCATTATATCCTAAAGAGATTGTCACAGTGTTCCTTGGCATCTGGCATTAGCTGAGTTAACATTCAATGAAAGAACAAATGAATTAAACAAAGGAAAACAGCAAAAAAAAAAAAAAAAAAAAAGCAAATTAGGGAAGTTTAATTCAAGAAATTTCTTGTAGGGAAAGTTATTAAATTTTGCAAGGAATTAGATAGAATCCATTTTTATATTTTTTGAAAAGCCAAAACTGTGAAAACCATGGTTCTGGGAAAAGTCTGGGGATGACAAAAGAAAGCCAAAGCCTCAGACACATCAGTTCTAGTGCACATGTCCTGGCATCTCTTTCACCAAACTCACACACATTTGAAATATGTGCTACCAGTCAAGGCCTGATTTACCTATACTTGCACTAGAAGGAACCATACGGCAGTTGTAGTCAGAAAACTTGGAATCAATATCCAGCTCTCAATGGACTACCAGACATAAGCAAACGATTGGGAACACTTCACTTTCTTTTATAAATGACAACATATTTCTAGTTTAAAAATATTTTATCTAGAAAATCATAGAATATATTTCCTTAATGATGGAATATAGAGAATGCTTTCATTAAGAAATTTTGTCAGAAATATTAATAACCATCTATTATAAACAAGCTTACTGGAACTTCCCTGATGGTCTAGTGGTTAAGACTTCACCTTTCAATGTAGAAGGTGTGAGTTTGATCCCTGATTGGGAGCCAAGATCCCACATGCCTCAAAGTCAAAAACCAAACATAAAACGGAAACAATATTGTAACACATTCAACAAAAGACTTTAAAAATTGTCCACATCTTAAAAAATGTAAAAAAGAAAGCAAGGTGTATATATATATATATATATATATATATTCTTTATTTTGGAGAAGGAAATGGCAACCCACTTCAGTGTTCTTGCCTGGAGAATCCCAGGGATGGGGGAGCCTGGTGGGCTGCTGTCTATGGGGTCTCACAGAGACAGACACGACTGAAACGACTTAGCAGCATCCTTTATTTAGAACATACCTCAAATTGCACTTTTTTTATACATGGAAAACATAGACACTATTTGTATTCTTTGGTATTTAAGTGATACTTAAATTTTATCATTCCTATCATGCGCCAAGGATATCCATAATAATAATAACTTATCAGATTCCTTAACTGTGTTCTTCTAATGTTTTACCCCAGAACCTTTAACATTGACCTGTATGTTCAGCACCAAAGCCTCAACAAACACTTGAACAACATGTATGTGCATGTATGTGCACACACACACACACATATAGGCAAAAAGGTATATTTATTTATCAGTAGTTTGGTATGGTAAATCTTGATGCTCTGATTTTATCATCCTCATAATTATAGCATTTGATTCCTTCCTCCTAAACTGTCAATCTGCAATTTATTGCTTTTCTTCCTTGTTCTGTACCTTAGGTACTAAGTTTCTCCTTCCATGTACTTGGCTTTAAGTCCTTTTGGATCTCCTTCTGTAATTTTTTTTCTTTTTTTTTTTTACTAAGTCTTATATACCTTCACTAGATCTTCTTGATACAAAGGAGAAATAACAAAAACAATAAAAAATATATCAAAAATGTTTATATTTGTATATATATATGCTTACATAAATATATGTGCCATGCACACACACATATGTTTTATAGTATGTTTTTGTATAGTACACATAGCAACACAATGCTCTATATGTTGTTACTTCCATTTTATACACTGTGTAGTGAAGAATCTGTGTCTTAAAAGGCTGAGCTAAATTCTCCTTTACCAATTGATAAAGGAAGTTTCCAGCCACTTTTAAAATATAGCTCTGTTAAGTTCTAAGACTTGTGCCATCAACGTCATGTACACTAATTCTCAATTTCCCTGCCCTCCTCTGTTTGAGTTGTTTCTACTATGAGATTTGTAATAGCAAAGATGTTTCACCTTTCACACCATCTATAGTCAATTGGCAGAAAGTAACTAGAATTTGTGATCACAACTATTTTAATTTTTTGTATTTTTAAATCAATTTTTGAAAAAAAATATTGATTTACATATAGTTGTAAAAAAATACAGAGAAACTTAATGTACTCTTTACCTATTTTACTCCAATGGTGATATCTTATACAACTGAAGAGTAAAGTTTCCAGGTTTTTTCCTTTTACTTTTCCTTCTTTTTTCCTTATGCAACAGATGCAAATAAATAAGAAATTATAATTAGAATCAAAACTATTTCTGTTAAAATTAAATGTGCAGAAAGCATACATTAAATATTATTAAGAGCTATTCTTCTCATCAATATGCAGTGCATAGCACTTTGATTTTAAGTTATTTATTTCATTAATATTTAGATTTCATGGAAACTTTAAAAATAGTTTTCAATTAGACATTAAGGTAAAAGTTGAAAAAGATGGGCATGTATTACATATATTTTGCAGACAATGAAAAGGACAAGTTGATGTGGAACATTTCCAAGAAGATTTAATCTATAGGTAATTCTTAAAATATATTTGCCTTTAAGGGTAGATTCATGTTAGAGGATTTAATCATCTCCAAGATAAATTATAAGACAAGAATATTACTCCTAAGAGATGTTTTATTCATTTTAAATTGAAGGAGAGGAAGTTAATGAAATTGTTATCTTTTGCTAGTTTACTAGCAGATTCCAGGCAAAATTATTCACTTTATAATGTTCAGAATAATAATTATCAATATAACTCATACACAGTATTTTTACAAATGCTTGATATAACTTCAGACACATTGCATAAAAGATATTTTAAATATGCTCTATATGACTAACAGTTAGATTTCCATCATTCTAAACACTCTGGAAGACAGTGAATCACACGGAAGCACATAAGCCATCTGAAAAATGCAGAAGGAACTGTAGAACTCCTGAAATTACGGCAGGCCTTTGAGTCTATTTGGCCTTAAAATCTTTAAAAGTAAGACTATGTATTTTTCTAGTTTAATGCAGATCAGAAGTTGCAGTGAGATTAGAAGCAGCAAACTAGATGTGGGAGTGTTGGTTAAAGGCATTTGACAGTAGTGAGGAGTTACAGCTGACAGTCTGACATTGAGGAATGCAGAGTCTCCCAGGCATATGCAGAAAAGTGCTGTGTGTTTAGTACAGAACAAGAATGGAGATACATAATGATGGTGATGAGTCATCAGGAACAAACTGCATTATGTACTGTGTCCTCTGCTGAGGAAGGAAGTGAAGTATATTCTGCCTTTTGGAAGAACTTCTACTGAAAAAAAAAAAAAAATTAAAATCTTTGGCACCTGATGGGACAGACTTTGTTCACTTACATAAAATATGGCTTCATCATAAAAATTCCACCCAGCCTTCTTGCTTTTCATAAGATTTTATTTGAAAACAAATTGTTGGGATTACAAAAATACAAAGGACCTGATGTACTATATGAATTCAAATTACATGACTTACAGTGACTGACTTTGGGCAACAGTGTCTCTTTGAGGTTATGTTCATGTCTGTAAACTCGAACTTTACTTCCATCTTTATGTTTTGGTACTGATCAAGAGTTAAGTGACAGTGAAGTCAGAGTGACTGATACTGTGATGCAGTTGTTACATCAAAACCAGTTGTCTTCCTTTGGTAATTAAAAAACATTAGAGATACTGGAGTAATATTTTTAAAAGACTGAAGTTCCAGAAGCTTACTGACTTTAAGGAGTCTTTTGGGACACTTGTTTGACTAACATGAATGTAAAGCATGGATTGGGTTTCAGGTCAGATATCTATTATCTCAAACCTTCTGGAAGATGGTAGAATATGTGAAAGAGCACAAAGCATCTGTGTAACTTAGAATCACAGAACCCTGCAATTAAGATAATTTTGCACTGTAAATCTTAAAATTCAATTTGTCTATTTTTCTACTTTATTGCAGATTAGAAGCAACAAACTCGATGTGAGAGGAGTTAGGGGAGGTGGCAGTTAAATGTATTCTGAACATTAAGAAGTTAAATCTGATAGCTTGACACTGAGCAGTACAGAAACTCCCCCAAAGTCATTCTTTATCATTTGGTGAAGATGAAGAAGGATTAGGACATGAAATAATTTCCAAGGATATCTCTGTTCTTCTTGATTTTTAGCGTGACTTCATAGGGATGTCTTCCAGTGTTTGACCTTGAGGCACTTTTATGGGGATAGGGCAGCGGGTGAGAAGTGGCTCTTCTCTCTCTCTACTTCATGCAGAAGCGAGCTGACACAAGTAGAAACAGAAACTATGTTTGCAGATCACGCGAGAAAATAACTCTGTGACTAACCCACAAAGGTGGGTCATGCAAGCTTTGGGTAAACAAGTTGCAAGACTGGCAAGATGTCTAAAATTACTCTGGAAGAATACACGCATTTAAACAAAGGTTTCGTAAGTAACGAGGAAAAGGCACTTCAATAAGTGATTTCCATGGCACCTGGGAGCTTGTTATTATTCTTACCATTTATTTTGCTTTTCCCATTTTAGGAAGGATATTTGACATACATACATATACATATATATATATGTGTGTGTGTGTGTGTGTGTATAATATATATATATATATATATATATATATACACACATACAATTTACTAAAAAGGATGGCAAATTCAGTCTGAGAATATCAGTGTATTAGGGGCTTCTCAGGTGATGCTAGTGGTAAAGAATCTGTCTGCCAAAGCAGGAGATGCAAGAGATGTGAGTTCGATCCTTGGGTCTGGAAGATCCCCTGGAGTAGGAAATGGCAACTCACTTCAGAATTCTTGCCTGGAAAATTTGATGGACAGAGAAGCCTGGAACACTACAGTTCATGGGCTGCAGAGAGTCGGACCTGACTGAGTGACTACACATAAGCATAAGCACAGTATCAGTGTACTGCGATGTCGAAAAGTGGGTGTTCCCTCCACATTCCCATTTAACCAGTATCTACTCTGTTCTACAGAACAGTGATGGAGATGCTTTGTAATCTGATGGCCCTACTGGTAGCTGTTAGCCTCATGTAGTTACTAAGCATTTCAGATGTGGTTAGTGTGATCTAGAAACCAGTCTTAAAATTTTATTTCATTTTCTTGGATTTAAATTTATGTTACCAAATGTCCCTTGTGTTTATGGCATTGGGCAATACAGACAACTGAGTGATTTTTTTTTTTTTTAATATAAAAAATGTTGAAGTTAATGAAAAGGTTTTAACCCAAAATGTTTATTTATTTATTTTTACTTTACAATATTGTATTTGTTTTGCCATACATTGACATGAATCCACCATGGGTGTACATGTGTTCTCCATCCTGAACCCCCTCCCACCTCCCTCCCAATCCCATCCCTCTGGGTCATCCCAGTGCACCAGACCCGAGCACCCTATATCATTCATCAAACCTGGACTGGCGATTAGTCTCACATATGATAATTTATATGTTTCAATGTCTTTCTCCCAAATCATCCCACCATTGCCTTCTCCCACTGAGTCCAAAAGACTGTTCTATGTACATCTGTGTCTCTTTTTCTGTCTTGCATACAGGGTTATCGTTACCATCTTTCTAAATTCCATATATATGCATTAGTACACTGTATTGGTGTTTTTCTTTCTGGCTTACTTCACTCTGTATAATAGGCTCCAGTTTCATCCACCTCATAAGAACTGATTCAAATGTATTCTTCTTAATGTCTGAGTAATATTCCATTGTGTATATGTACCACAACTTTCTTATCCATTCATCTGCTGATGGACATTGAGGTTGCTTCCATGTCTTGGCTATTATAAACAGTGCTGTGATGAACAATGGGGTACAGGTGTCTTTTTCAATTCTGGTTTCCTTGGTGTGTATGGCCAGCAGTGGGATTGCTGGGTCATATGGCATTTCTATTTCCAGTTTTTTAAGGAATCTCCACACTGTTACCCATAGTGGCTGTACTAGTTTGCATTCCCACCAACAGTGTAAGAGGATTCCCTTTTCTCCACACCCTCTCCAGCATTTATTGCTTGTAGACTTTTGGATAACAGCCATTATGACTGGTGTGAAATGGTACCTCATTGTGGTTTTGATTTGCATTTCACTGATAATGAGTGATGTTGAGCATCTTTTCATGTGTTTGTTAGCCATCTGTATGTCTTCTTTGGAGAAATGTCTGGATAAATTTTACAATTTGTTAAAATTGTAAATGTTTAGTTCTTTGGCCCATTTTTTTTTAATTGGGTCGTTTATTTTTCTGTAATTGAGCTGCAGAGTTGCTTGTATATTTTTGAGATTAATTCTTGGTCTGTTGCTTTGTTTGCTATTATTTTCTCCAATTCTGTAGGCTGTATTTTTACCTTGATTATAGTTTCCTTTGTAGTGCAGAATCTTTTAATTTTAATTAGGTCCCATTTGTTTGCTTTTGCTTTTATTTCCAATATTCTGGGAGATGGGTCATAGAGGATCCTGCTGTAGTTTATGTCGGAGAGTGTTCTGCTTATGTTTTCCTTTGGATTTTTATAGTTTCTGGTCTTATATTTAGATTTTTAATCCATTTTGAGTTTATTTTTGTGTATGGTGTAAGAAAGTGTTCTAGTTTCATTCTTTTACAAGTGGTTGACCAGTTTTCTCAGCACCACTTGTTAAAGAGATTGTCTTTTCTCCATTGTATATTCTTGCCTCCTTTGTCAAAGATAAGGTGTCCATAGGTGTGCGGATTTATCTCTGGCTTGCTATTTTATTCCATTGAATTATATTTCTGTCTTTGTGCCAGTACCATACTGTCTTGATGACTGTGGCTTTGTAGTAGAGCCTGAAGTCAGGCAGGTTGATTCTTCTAGTTCCATTCTTCTTTCTCAAGACTGCTTTGGCTATTCATGCTGTTTTGTATTTCCATAAAAATTGCAAAATTATTTGTTCTAGCTCTGTGAAACATACCCTTGGTAGCTTGATAGGGATTGCATTGAATCTTTAGATTGCTTTGGGTAGTATACTCTTTTTCACTATATTGATTCTTCCAATCCATGAACATGGTATATTTCTCTGTCTATTAGTATCCTCTTTGATTTCTTTCACTAGTGTTTTATAGTTTTCTATATATAGGTCTTTTGTTTCTTTAGGTAGATATATTCCTAAATATTTTATTCTTTTCATTGCAATGGTGAATGGAATTGTTTCTTTAATTTCTCTTTCTGTTTTCTCACTGTTAGTGTATAGGAATGCGAGGGATTTCATTGTGTTGGCTTTATATCCTGCAACTTTACTATATTCATTCATTAACTCTAGTAATTTTCTGGTGGAGTCTTTAGGGTTTTCTATGTAGAGTATCGGGTCATCTGCAAACAGTGAGAGTTTTACTTCATCTTTTCCAATCTGGATTCCTTTTATTTCTTTTTTCTGCTCTGATTGCTGTGGCCAAAACTATGTTGAATAGTAGTGGTGAGAGTGGTCACCCTTGTCTTATTTCTGACTTCAGGGGAAATGCTTTCAATTTTTCACCATTGAGGATAATGTTTGCTGTGGGTTTGTCATATATAGCTTTTATTATGCTGGGGTATGTTCCTTCTATTCCTGGTTTCATGGAAGGTTTTTATCATAAATGAATGTTGAATTTTCTTAAAGGTTTTCTCTGCATCTATTGAGATAATCATATGGTTTTTATTTTTTGATTTGTTAATGTGATATATTACATTGATTGATTTGTGGATATTGAAGAATCCTTGCATCCCTGGGATAAAGCCCACTTGGTCATGATATATGATCTTTTTAATATGTTGTTGGATTCTGTTTGCTAGAATTTTGTTAAGGATTTTTGCACCTATGTTCATCAGTGATATTGACCTGTAGTTTTCTTTTTTTTTGTGGCATCTTTGTCAGGCTTTGGTATTAGGGTGATGGTGACCTCATAGGATGAGTTTGGAAGTTTACCTTCCTCTGCAATTTTCTGGAAGAGTTTGAATAGGATAGATGTTAATTCTTCTCTAAATTTGTGGTAGAATTCAGCTGTGAAGCCGTCTGGACCTGGGCTTTTGTTTGCTGGAAAATTTCTGATTACCATTTCAATTTTCATGCTTGTGATAGGTCTTTTAAGATTTTCTATTTCTTCTTGGTTCAGTTTTGGAAAGTTGTACTTTTGTATGAATTTGTCCATTTCTTCCAAGTTGTCCATTTTTTTTTTTTTTTGGCATATAATTGCTGATCGTAGTCTCTTATGTTCCTTTGTATTTTTGTGTTGTCTGTTGTGATCTCTCCATTTTCATTTCTAATTTTGTTGATTTGTCTTTTCTCACTTTTTTATTGATGAGTCTGGCTAAAGGTTTGTCAGTTTTATTTATCTTCTCAAAGAACCAGCTTTTCGTTTTGTTGATGTTTGCTATGGTCTCTTTTGTTTCTTTTGCATTTATTTTTGCTCTAATTTTTAAGATTTCTTTCCTTCTATTAACCCTGGGGCTCTTCATTATTTCCTTTTCTAGTTGCTTTAGGTGTAGAGTTAGTTTATGTATTTGACTTTTTTCTTGTTTCTTGAGGTAAGCCTGTATTGCTATGAACCTTCCCTTTAGCACTGCTTTTACAGTGTTCCATAGGTTTTGGGTTGTTGTGTTTTCATTTTCATTCATTTCTATGCATATTTTTTATTTCTTTTTTGATTTTTTCTATGATTTGTTGGATATTCAGCAGAGTGTTGTTCAGCCTCCATATTTTGGAATTTTTAATAGTTTTTCTCCTGTAATTGAGATCTAATTTTACTGCATTGTGGTCAGAAAAGATGCTTGGAATGATTTCAATTTTTTTGAATTTACCAAGGCTAGATTTATGGCCCAGGATGTGATCTATCCTGGAGAAGGTCCGTGTGCACTTGAGAAGAAGATGAAATTCATTGTTTTGGGGTGAAATGTCCTGTATATATCAATTAGGTCTAACTGGTCTATTGTATCATTTAAAGTTTGTGTTTCCTTGTTAATTTTCTGTTTAGTTTATCTATCCATAGGTGTGAATAGGGTATTAAAGTCTCCCACTATTATTGTGTTATTGTTAATTTCCCCTTTCATATTTGTTAGCATTTGTCTTACATATTGCAATGGTCCTATGTTGGGTGCATATATATATTTATAATTGTTATATCTTCTTCTTGTATTGATCCTTGATCATTATGTAGTGTCCATCTTTTTCTCTTTTCACAGGCTTTGTTTTAAAGTCTATTTTATTTGATATGAATGTTGCTACTCCTGCTTTCTTTTGGTCTCTATTTGCATAGAATACCTTTTTCCAGCCCTTCACTTTCAGTCTGTATGTGTCTATTGTTTCAAGGTGAATGTCTTGTAGACAACATATATAGGGGTCTTGTTTTTATATCCATTCAGCCAGTCTTTGTCTTTTGGTTGGGACATTCAACCCATTTACATTTAAGGTAATTATTGACAAGTATGATCCCATTGCCATTTACTTTATTTTTTGGGGTTCGAGTTTATACCTCTTTTCTGTGTTTCCTGTCTAGAGAAGATCCTTCAGCATTTGTTGCAGAGTTGTTTTGGTAGTGTTGAATTTGCTCAGCTTTTGCTTGTGTGTAAAGCTTTTGATTTCTCCTTCATATTTGAATGAGATCCTTACTGGGTACAGTAATCAGGACTGTAGGTTATTTTCTTTCAGCATTTTAAGTTTGTCCTGCCATTCCCTTCTGGCCTGCAGAGTATCTATTTAAAGATCAGCTGTTATCCTTATGGGAATCCCCTTGTGTGTTATTTGTTGTTTTTCCCTTGCTGCTTTTAATATTTGTTCTTTGTGTTTGATCTTTGTTAATTTGATTAATATGTGTCTTGGGGTAACCATGAACTTCCAGATATTCAAGCTGGTTTTAGAAAAGTCAGAGGAATCAGAGATCAAATTGTCAAAATCCGCTGGATCATCAAAAAAGCAAGAGAGTTCCAGAAAAACATTGATTTCTGCTTTATTGACTATGCCAAAGCCTTTGACTGTGTGGATCACAATAAACTGTGGAAAATTCTGACTAAGATGGGAATACCAGACCACCTGACCTGCCTCTTGAGAAACCTATATGCAGATCAGGAAGCAACAGTTAGAACTGGACTTGAAACAACAGACTGGTTCCAAATAGGAAAAGGATTGCATCAAGGCTGTATATTGTCACCCTGCTTATTTAACTTCTATGCAGAGTACATCATAAGAAATGCTGGGCTAGAAGAAGCACAAGCTGGAATCAAGATTGCCAGGAGAATTATCAGTAACCTCAGATATGCAGATGACACCACCCTTATGGAAGAAATTGAAGAGGAACTAAAAAGCCTCTTGATTAAAGTGAAAGAGGAGAGTTAAAAAGTTGGCTTAAAGCTGAACATTCAGAAAACGAAGATTATGGCATCTGGTCCCATCACTTCATGAGAAATAGATGGGGAAACTGTCAGAATTTATTTTATTGGGCTCCAAAATCACTGCAGATGGTGATTGCAGCCATGAAATTAAAAGACACTTACTCCTTGGATGGAAAATGATGACCAACCTAGATAGTGTATTGAAAAGCAGAGACATTACTTTGCCAAAAAAGGTCCGTCTAGTCAAGGCTATGGTTTTTCCAGTGGTCATGTATGGATGTGAAAGTTGGACTGTGAAGAAAGCTGGGCACTGAAGAATTGATGCTTTTGAACTGTGATGTTGGAGAAGATTCTTGAGAGTCCCTTGGACTGCAAGGAGATCCAACCAGTCCATTCTAAAGGACATCAGTCCCATGTGTACTTTGGAAGGAATGATGCTAAAGCTGAAACTCCAATACTTTGGCCACCTCATGCAAAGAGTTGACTCATTGGAAAAGACTCTGATGCTGGGAGGGATTGGGGGCAGGAGGAGAAGGGGACGACAGAGGATGAGATGGCTGGATAGCATCACTGACTCGATGGACGTGAGTCTGAGTGAACTCCGGGAATTGGTAATGGACAGGTAGGCCTGTCATGCTGCAATTCATGGGGTCGCAAAGAGTCGGACACGACTGAGCAACTGAACTGAACTGAACTGAACTGAACTGAATATTTCATTGTGTATATGTACCACAACTTCTTTTTCCATTCATCTGTTAATGGACATTTAGGTTGCTTCCATGTTCTAGCTGTTGTAAATAGTGCTGCAGCGAACATTGGGGTACATGTGTCTTTTTCAATTTTGGTTTCCTAAGGGTATATGCCTAGGAGTGGGATTGCTGGGTTATATGGTGGTTTTATTCCTAGTTTTTAGCATAATACAAATTAATAGTTATAACATGAGCCCATTTTATATAATTACATATATGCATAGAAACCCTGAAGATTTTACAAAAAAATATAATGGTGACCTATGGTCAACAGGAATATGATGGATTAAATTATTTTTTTCTTTTTTTTTTGGTGCCATGACTGAGATGATGGATTAAATTTCTTAAAATTTATCTGTATGTTCTATGCCTATACTACCAAATGTAATCTATGGATTCAATGTGATCCCTATCAAATTGTCAATGACATTTTTCACAGAACTAGAACAAAAAATTTCACAATTCATATGGAAACACAAGACTCCAAATAGCCAAAGCAGCCTTGAGAAAGAAGAATGGAGCTGGAGGAATCAGCCTTCCTGACTTCAGACTATACTACAAAGCTATAGTCATCAAGACAGTATGGAACTGGCACAAAACAGAAATATAGACTAATGGAACAAAATAGAGAACCCAGAGATAAACCCATGCACCTGTGGATACCTTATTTTTGACAAAAGAGGCACAAATATATCATGGGGCAAAGATAGCCTCTTCAATAAGTGGTGCTGGGAAAACTGGACAGCTATGTGCAAAAGAATGAAATTAGAACACTACCTAATGCCATACACAAAGATAAACTCAAAATGGATTAAAGACCTAAATGTAAGAAACTACAAAACTCTTAGAGGAAAACATAGGCAGAACACTCAATGACATAAATCAAAGCAAGATCTTCTATGACCCACCTCCTAGAGTAATGGAAATAAAAACAAAAATAAACAAGTGGGACCTAATTAAACTTAAAAGCTTTTGCACAGCAAAGGAAACTACAAATAAGGTGAAAAGACAACCGTCAGAATTGGAGAAAATACTGGTAAAGGAAACAACTGACAAATAATTTCCAAAATATACAAGCAGCATATACAACTCAATACCAGAAAAACAAACAACCCAATTAAAAAGTAGGAAAGGGACCTGAAGAGACATTCCTCCAAAGAAGACATACAGATGGCTAACAGGCACATGAAAAGATGCTCAGCATCACTCATTATTAGAGAAATGCAAATCAAAACTACAGTGAGATATGCCTCACACCAGTCAGAATGGCCATCATCAAAAAGTCTACAAATGATAAATGCTGGAGAGGGTGTGGAGAAAAGGGAACACTCTGGCATTGCTGGCAAACTGATGGGTGTAAACTGGTAAACTGGAACGTAAACTGATATAGCCACTATGGAAGACGGTATGGAGATTCCTTAAAAATCTAGGAATAAAACCACTGTTGTTCTTGTTACAAGAGTGATATGGTAAAAGCTCCAACACAGTCATGATTCCCGAGGTTGTGAATTGAGCAACCGATTAAATAGCTGGTTCCATTTACCGAGTTATGATACAATTACATGTGAGCTCATATGAGGACAGAAATAAATGCTTCTGTCTTGATAATGTAAATTTTGAAACACCTTTTATATATTCAAGTGGAGAGGATCAGTGAGCAATTTGACATATCAATCTTGTTCATTTTTAAATGTAACAATTGTGTCCAACATATCCCAGATTTCATTCTCATGGCAACATACAGTATTCCAGACAGATTTGATTTAAAGATATTAAAATATAACAAAAAACATTAAAATAGTTCCATGTCCTCCAAATAATAATGTTTTCAAAAAGTTTATATAACATATAATATAAATCTACTATATGGAAATTTTGTTACATTCTTATTGAAAATTAGTCATGAATATTTCTTTATTAAATATTGATTTACAGCTTCATAGAACTTTTTCATTTCTCTGAAATAGATGTACTAACACATAGATTCAATAGTGGTTTTTAATAAGTGGTTAAGCCATTTTGAAAATTTTCCATGAAAAAGTATTGCTATAACATCTGAGATCAGGATATATTTAGTTGTTCGGTTATACCTCCCTAGTATACCCTCTTTCACTCAACACAAAATATGGATCTGTAATGACATTTAGTTACCTTAGGCATGTATTTATTTTCTGACATGACATTAGTTCAGACTGTTTACATTCCATACATGTTAGAAAGTGAATCTATTAAATAAATTCACATGCTTTTATTTTTTATCATGTAGTTATATGTACTGGCTTCCCTGGGGACTCAGATGGTAAAGAATCTGCCTGCAGTGCTGGGCACCTCTGTTTTATCCCTGGGTTGGGAAGATCCCTGGAGGAGAGAATGGCAACCCACTCCAGTATTCTTTCCTGGAGAATTCCCTTGGGCATAGGTGCCTGGTGGGCTACAGTCCATGGGTTGGCAAAGAGTCAGACACTACTGAGTGACTAAGCACACAGCACAGTTACATATTCATTGTACTTTTTCTGTGGAGAACATCAGGGAGATTAAGTAAAAAGGGGAATTCCAAGTATTGCATTCTTATTTGCCTGCATTACCTCCTATAAAAATTCCAATTCTAAGGCAACTACTTTCGTATGTATATATTTGTGAAAAATTCACCTAAGTTAAAATGTTAACAAGTTATCAATTTTTACAAAATTTTAAGTGATATATTAAAGTTTTATAAGGGAAAAAAGACCACATTTAGATAGCTAAGACAAGGTATGACAAGTAGGGAGAATCAGAGTCTGACTGCCATTCTAAAAAACATTAAAAGTAATTGAAAGTGACACATATAATTTATATATAATTTTTAATAAGCCTAACTAGGGTTTTGTTATCCTATTTTCCATTAACTAGTCTTAAAGTTTAGAAAACAAATCTTTTAAGAAATATATATAATTTTTAAACATCTCAAAAATCCGTTATCTCTTTTTCATTCACACTTCTAAAGTTTCTCCCACACTAGTATAATAGCTGCCCATATGTATAATAAGTTTCTCTTCCAGTTGCTTTCTTAATTCATCACTCATATTAGATATTATGATACAACTATAAGTGGTCATATAAATTAGTTACTTATTATATTATACATTATATATATATATATATATGTGTGTGTGTGTGTGTGTGTATTATATGTAATATATGAAGCATGCATATAATACATGCAATAAAATACACATACACAAACGTTCTGAGTGCTAGCAAGGCCAACTGAAAGCATCAAAGAAGGATAAAAGCAGCAGCTGTCAGAAGTTAAACTATATAAGAATCTTATGAAGAATTTCTTTAATTACAAATTGATGGACCTTACATTTAGTTTTTTATTTAGTTCATCTGATGTGCTTCCCAAGAAGGTGTATTTCTAAAAACTTTTCAGGTGATTCTAGTGGTTTTGATCTATGGACTACACACAAAAAAACAATGCTCTTGAGTATGTGTAAAAATGTATTTATTTTAAACCTCTTAAGCATTCAGTTTTCCCTTGGCTAGCTTTTTATTTCAAAGAAGTTAGCGAGAATCTATTCTTGAATGTTATGCTATAATTTACAATGTTTTACTTGTTCACTTTAAAATAAAAACAACAGAATGATGAGATTACTTAAAAACTGAAAATATTCAGTTTAATATTTTAACACTTTCACATGAAGAAATGTGCTATTAATAGAATTTTTTTCTTCTAACTTTACTAGGAGAAGTAAAGACTGAGATAACAATAATGCACACTGAATATGGTGAACAATTTACTTTTCCTTTTTAAAAGGATTTATTGCTGAAACAATTTGAATTTTTGATGAAGCATTTTATTTCTTTCCCTTTGAAATGTCAAGGTAGCATAAACAATCTGAAGTTTGGGGGAGTTTGTTGAATGAAAGACAAATGTGTGTATATTATGTTAGGTTTATCATAAATATATGACCAATTCACCAAATCGGGTTGCCTCTGTATTTATTAGACATTATGGATACAAAAAAAAATGCTCAATGTATTTTAACATTTTTTTATGGATGTGATCCCATACCTACTTCAAGGAAAAAGAGCTAATAATTTTAAAAAAGATAAAGTGCTTAAAAGGCATATCTATTTGCCAATCTTCTGAAAATTGTTTTTTAATTTATTTATTTTAATTGGAGGCTAATTACTTTACAATACTCTAGTGGTTTTGCCATACATTGACATGAATCAGCCATGGGTGTACATGTGTTCCCCATCCTGAACCCCGCCTCCCACCTCCCTCTCCATCCCATCCCTCTGGATCATCCCAGTGTACCAGCCTTGAGCACCCTGTCTCATGCATGGAACATGTACTGGCGATCTATTTCACATATGATAATATACATTTTCAATGCTATTCTCTCAAATCATCCCACCCTTGCCTTCTTCCACTGAGTCCAAAAGACTGTTCTTTACATCTGTGTCTCTTTCACTGTCTCGCATATTGGGTCATTGTTACCATCTTTCTAAATTCCATATATATGCATCAATATACTGTATTTGTGTTTTTCTTTCTGACTTACTTCACTCTGTTTAATAGGCTCCAGTTTCATCCACCTCATTAGAACTCATTCAAATGTATTCTTTTTAATGGCTGAGTAATACTCCATTGTGTATATGTACCACTGCTTTCTTATCCATTCATCTGCCAGTGGACATCTAGGTTTACATGTCCTGGCTGTTTTAAACAGTGCTGTGATGAACATTGGGATACATGTGTCTCTTTCAATTCTGGTTTCCTCGGTGTGTATGCCCAGCAGTGGGATTGCTGGGTCATATGGCAGTTCTATTTCCAGTTTTTTAAGGAATCTCCACACTGTTCTCCATAGTGGCTGGATTACTTTGTATTCCCACCAACAGTGTAAGAGGGTTCCCTTTTCTCCACACCCTCTCCAGCATTTATTGTTTGTAGATTTTTGGATATAAAAACTTTAATATCACTATGATGAAATGTTACTATTAAAAAAAGATAACATAATGAAGACAAGAATATAAAGGAAAAAAATGAGCAAAGTTTATGGATAAGGTAGCCAAAAGAAGGAATACACATAAATGGTCAATAAACACGTGAATTTACATATTCCCACACATATTATTTTTGAAAGAGAAATAACTGACTTTCAATGTGTAAAGTACAATAGGAGAACATTTCCCTGTCTTTCGAGTGGTCAATAATTGGAAACAGACAAAAATCTTAATTATTTCAAGCTCTGATTATGATAGGAAAAATAATATGTTAAAAAAAATAATCTGGCAAGATTGATTCAAATTATATTTTAAATGCCTCTGTATCATTTTATGGAGAAGGCAATGGCACCCCACTCCAGTACTCTTGCCTGGAGAACCCCATGGATGGAGGAGCCTGGTAGGCTACAGTCCATGGGGTCGCTAAGAGTCGGACACGACTGAGCAACTTCACTTTCACTTTTCACTTTCATGCATTGGAGAAGGAAATGGAAACCCAGTCCAGTATTCTTGCCTGGAGAATCCCAGGGATAGAGGAGCCTGTTGGGCTGCCATCTATAGGGTCACAAAGAGTCGTACATGACTGACGCGATGCAGCAGCAGCAGCAGTGTCATTTTATTCCTAGTTTAAACGTTTACAAATTTATCTAACAGCAATGCAGACACCAGAAAAATCAATATTTTTGCAAGGACATTCAATAACAGATTAATCTACAAAGGCATAAACATAACAAAAAGAACTAGAAACAACCTGAATGCCCATCAAATTGGAAAGATTGACTGTATTAAACTATAGACACTATGTACCCACAGAAAATAACTCTGTATCCAACATATATAAATATATATATATATATATGATACAAATATATGCCTATGCTTGTGTGCACATCCATACATAAATCATGCTAGAGGGTGGGAGACAGAAAGAATGAAAGACTATTTTAGTTTTAATACTCCAAACTCCAATATTCTATTATTGGTTAGAATAGTATTGTATTTACTGTGTATGTTTTCTAAGACTCTACAAACTGAGAGCTGTTCTAGAGCTTGTATTCAAGACATCATTTTGTTGTAAGACTTATGTTCTTTCTCATATTTATCTTATTCTGTCAGCTCATTTCTGGGTGATTTATCTTATCATGTTATTACTTTACATAAAATGAATTTCTCCTTACATTACAGATATCAAATCTGGATCTTCCTTTACATTTTTCAGTTTCTTAAAAGGTCCAGTATTTCTTGGTTGTTTCTTCATAATACAAATAAAACATATCCCAATGGGTTTAAGTAGCTGCAGGAGACTTTTTTCCTCCATAGCATATGCCATGAGTGGGCCATGACTCAGTGAGATGTGGATAAAGAGGACCAGGCTTGCCAATGAGCCACTTCAACAGAGTGTAGATGGAACTCTGGAAAGTCTGTATTGTCAACAGAAATTTTCTCTAGAAATCATGAAATACAGTGTATTTGCTGCTGAACACAGTTGCATTATTTTGTCTTATTTTTTTAACTCCATTTTTTATTTTTTTTTGAGAATCATGTTGTCATCAGATTGAAAGTCAGTTCCATGATGAGTTAATGTGATGATTCCTTAATGTCCAATTTTGTCTTTATAGTAAATTATCCTTCATTTAGTACACCCCTGGTGCTCCCTTAAAAAAAAAAAATCTTACTTATCTCTGGAAAACGTTCCCCCTTACCTATTTTTCTTTGTCAATGTGGTCTCTCAAGACCTTGATATATGAAATTTCTTAAAAGAGTGTGTGCACTTATGGCTGTCCTTCCAGTTTTTCGCATTTTGACTGGATATTCTGTGTGTTTGTTTGAGGCTGCCAACGACACCCCAGGGCCACTTATCAGGCACTGTAGTTTGCTCTACAAGTCATGATCTTCATTCTGAAGAGCTCTTCTTTACCTGTTTATCAGATAGCACTTAGGCTAATTCTCACTATTCTAGCTCTGACTTTGCTCCTCTGCCTCGCTTCTATACTCCGATTTTATATTTTTATCACATTAACCTTAATTCTGTCTCTTTCTACAGTCTGCCTACGTCAGACGTACTGATTGTCATTGACCACAGGATCTTAGTGCCAACCCTTTATAGCTGATGCTTCGTTCAAGTTAATCCCTGCCCTGCAAGCTGGAATTGTTCAGTGGTGTTGACCACACACTCTGGGGAGATCTGTCCTGTATCAATACAATTAGTCTTTGTTTAGTAATGTCCTGAGATACGATATTTGCTAAAACAATATTTATCCAGGGGAACTTCATTTTAGTGACAAGATTGAGAAATATATTCTTCACACTATTTTCATAAGTGCTTATTTAGCTTTGTAAATCTTCAAGACATGATTTGATGTTTATTGGATTTTAGTTACCAGTACACAATTATAAACTTCGGTGGCAATGTTGAAAACCATTCCTGATCTTACATGGAAGTCAAAAGTCGTTGAGCACTTCAATTTCATTGGAGAAGGTAAAGATTTAGAAGAGCTTACTGGTGGGGAGATGGTATCAGAGAACCCTTCCAAAACATTTCAGGTATTGACAGCTTCTGGAACTCCTGAAGGAGAGTAGTATCTTAGAATGGGAAAGTTTGCTAAGGGAATTGACAAAATAAATATTTGATTTATGAAATGAAGAAAAATATTCCTACCAAAGGAAAATGTATATGAGTGGGAATAAAGAATTGAACAGTCTCTATAACTACCAAGTTACTCAATATATTATGAATGCAACTGACCTTATTGTATCCATGTACATTCAAAGACAGACTTAACCTAATTTTTCTATGATTTATATCTTGCAGTTTGAAATTTGTGCTACTTTTGAAGCATTTTTTTTAATAATCAAATTAGATAGTAACTGTCTATGAGTCTAGTCAACTGGACTTCAGTATGTACTACACTTAAGGATGACTAACTTTCACCCTATAATTTCATTTCTTAACATTTGCCAGTTAGTTCCCACACACTTACTAGAAACCAAGCCTATCTGATTTTAAATCCTCGTCCTTTAACTTTTTGCCTCCTTTTTGTAGTGTGCTTTCAGACACAAGGAGACAGGGGGTCATGCTCCATAAGAATTTGCAAATATCTTAGAGCTGGCCCTGAATCACAATGATCTACCCATGCAGGGAGTGGCAGAATGATCTTTCTGGTGGTGATAAAAGTGCAGTGGCTGTATATTCAACTGTATGCATAAGGTTTTAATCAATTCATAATGTATCTGAATTATCTTCCAAGATAAATGACTTTTTTTTCCTTCTGTAGAAAATGATGGCTTCAGGTAAAAAGCTTTAGTTTGGCAAAAAGTCACTTTGAAGTACTTTGGACTGCTTCCCAGATCTTCTGTGCTTTTTTTTTTTTTTTTTTGCAATATAATGACATCAGCATTTCACACTTCAATATTTATTCTAAGGAAAAAAGTAAGTTTCCAACTTAAACAATGATATCATTAAATTGGCAACATTGAGGAAATAACAAAACTTCTATATATACTTTATGTTCTTTTAAAATTATGGGATGTAGAAACAAAAGAAGATGGCTTTATTAATCAAAACTAGGTTATACAACTGATAACATAAAAAGCTTTTCTTAAGCTGGAAAATATGCACATTCTTGCCTCTCATGTTTCAAAAGTGACTTATCATTGAATATAATAAAATAAATCTACTTTATATTTAAAGGAAAATGCTTCACACTTAGTATTTGAAGAAATGTCTTCTGTTAATGGTTTATATAATAAATGTTGCTCAAGGGGACAAGAAATATCACACTGTTTAGTTCAAACATGTTAACGTAGAAAACTACCAAGCTTTTTCATATGAGATGTTAGATTCATTACAAGTGACTGGACTTTTAAGTTACTTTTTTATATGACTTAGCTATGTAAATAAAGCCCAGAAATACGAATGCATTTTTAAACTTTATATATTTTAAGTCCATTTCTCGGTGGTAAATCAAGCAAGTGAGAAAAATATTTATTGCATTCAATGTTGCTGTGGGCTATAATAATAAAACATAGAATTGATTCCTTAATAAGGAGTCAGTGATATTGATAGAAAAGAAAAAAATGTAAAAAGTAAATAACAGTTTATATGAATAATTCATGGGGGTTGTTACATGAGACGTACACATACAGGCCTTAAGACTCTGATCAGAAGCTGGGTTTCATCAATCACATTGACTCAAAGCCAACCACTTCTAATTAATAAGGTTTCAGCTTGAATAAGATCCCTTCAAATAGGTCTTCCCTGACCACAAATTATTGACAGTGGCGATCTTTTTCACTTCTGAATTCTTAAAGCACCTAGTTATCTAAGTATGTGTGTATACATATGTTCATTTGGCCAAAAGTTTGCTTGGATTTTTTCCATAATATCTTATAGGAAAATCCAAGCAAACTTTTTGGCCAGCCAAATATACACAAACACACATATATATGCGATTTAAATTTAATATTTTGTGCTATTATCTATGACTTTATGAGTACATTCAATTGGTCTTCCCAATTTTACTATAATCTCACACTAGAGATTTTTATATTTCACCCCTTGTTTACCCATCTCTCAGCAGAGTGTTATATGTAATAGGCACTCAGTACATGCTTTCTGATCAAACAAAACAAAATTGTAAGAGATGCAGTTTTTGGCATGTACTCTGCCCAAAGAAACTTTAAGAGGCAGTCCTAATATACTAAAGGAACACTCCAGACATAGATTATTAGATTTATGCACCTGCTAAATGCCCTTTAGATAGTCAAAAAATCAGTGACACATAATATGGTAATCATCAGATTTTGTCTATCGATTATCTAAAACAAGAGACACAGAGAGACTTGCCACCAATAGTGAGCTGTGTGTGGGCTAACTCATTCATAATGAAGAATCAGAGATGGGATGTAATTGGGCCCAGAAAGAACTGTTTAAGAGAAACTTGCTTTTTTAAAAGACAGATGTGAAAGAGCAAAAAGTCCCAGAGAAATGCCATGTTAGGTCCTGAAGGATTTCTAGAGAACAGTTTTACTTTGCAAAGATGAACCTCTGTTTCATTTTCTACCTAAGGGAAAAGATAGATCAGAATATTCTATGTATAATCTGAAGAAAAAAAAATCCTCAAATTATTTTGATGAGTGCATCTCAGATAAGTTCTCGTATTATTTGAGAATCACTGCTGAAATACATAAAAACTAATGTGATTTTCTAGATCTCATTACTTAATTCACCAGAGCAGATAAATAAGGTAAAATAGCGTCTTTCCTTATTGCAAACATAGTACAAAAATTAAGGATAGATATATTCAAATACTGTCTTTGCTTGTGTATTTAGGTTCATAAATGTTATTTTAAATCTTTATTTAAATATTTTAATATTTAAAAAATTTTAGAATTTCATTTGGCATAAAATTTATATATGCCAAATCAAATTCTAAAAAAATATATTTTTATAAATAAAAATAAAATAAATCTAAATGTACAGAATCACACATTGTAATGTTATTGCCATTGGCTAGATTCTATCTGAATAAGCAAATCATCCCATTTGCTTTATGTATCTCTTGAAGAGCAGTTTGAATTCTGAATATTTAAAATTAAAATAATAACATCCATTAACTTTCTAAGTGTTGGGAGTATGTCTGTTTGTTTTTTAAGAATGTGTTCATTTTATCTGGCTTTATAGCATTCTAGCAACTGCTCAATTATTCTATGAAAGAGTCTAATGCCAAACCAGGGTATGCTTGATTCAATAGCATTTAGAAAACGGATGTTAAAAGTCATTAAATGATATTTGGCAAAACTAATACAATTATGTAAAGTTTAAAAAAAAAATAAAAAATAAAAAATAAAAAAAAAAAGTCATTAAATGAATTACTTATAAAAAGTTAAAATTCTAAAGAGTATCTGAATATGTTGAACTCTGTTTGAAATGTCATTTCCAACATTTATGTTGCAAGTAATGTTCAGTTTATTAAACTTGCTCCTGGCCAGAATGTGTCAAAGAACTATTTGAAGTGATAAAATTTTCAATTTAATTCTGCAAATATTTATTGGGTAATTACAATGTGCAAACCATGGCACTAGACTAAGTTTAGAAGACAAGATGAAAAAGACAAACTCTCTGCCTTACATTCTGTCAAGAAAATGTAAGCAACTATACAAGCATGCAGTTGTTATCTATGGAATTAGCTATATACATCTTTCCTGAATTGCTATTACAGTTCTCAAAGTGTAAGCCACATTTTCCCAAGCTGTGATTATCTATTGCTTCTCCAAAAAGTATATCGTAGGAACTGATTCAATCAGCTCGTTTTATTTTTTTGTTAAAGGAAATGAATCTGTTAGAGAGTTGTAATAAAAAAGCCAACTCTTGAAGCCAGGGATTCTTATTAGAGTTTTTATATTGTCAACATCATATTTTCCTTTTCTCTAAATCACTAGTTTGAGGAATGAAAAGTCATTGTCTTAGAAGAATGGAGACAATGTAAAGAAGAATGACCACCTGAGAAGAGGATTCAAACTGGGGTGTAGGAAGATCCTATGGTCACCTCCTTCCTCAGACACAGCAAATAGAGAGCTACATATAGGACAAATCACTCTAAAAGAACCCTGAGAACTAGCTAAACATCTCCTCTATAAAAAAGGATAAAAGAATCACATCCAAATAGTAGAATAGAAACATACTCTTGGCAAAAATCTCATCGCTGATGTGGCAGCCCATAAGAAGAAAGAATCTCAAAATTAAATATATAACATGAAAATAACTGGAGTTTCTCCCTGAGAAGCAATGGGTTTGTACCCCACACTAGGTACTGCAGCCATCAGGTCTTGTACCATGCAAACAATATCCAAATTGTCTAGCTTTGAAAATCAATGATGTTTGTGTTCAGGGAAAACACTGGCATGTAAGGAAAAAAGATTTTGCCCCTACAGGACTACTGAAGACCTACTTGGCCCAGGACTCAGTACAAAAAGGAGCAATTTGTAAAGAGCCTACAGTGTATATGAAGGAGATTCTGTGGCTAATATTAAAGCATCTGCCAGAGGGGCAGAAGTCTGCTGGGACTCTCTCCACGACTGTGATCCTACTAATTTTTACAGGTTTCTGCTACTTTGCTAGTGCTGATGGGCAGCATTGGTGGAATATTACTTTAACCTGATAACAGTGGTGATTTAGCAGACAGAGATTGAGTACCTCTACAAACCTGCAATATTAGCAGAGCTAGTCATCCCACTAGTGTTAATTACACACAGTCCACAAAGGGAAGTGCTAGGTTCAGATCAGGGCAAGAAAGAAAAAATGTAATGCTTTTATAAAATGTCAAATGTAAGTGATTATTAACTTAAATTAGACTGATGTAAATTGGTAACCAAAAGCCTATAATAGATACACCAGAAAAAAGGATAAAGGAGCAGAAATATACAACTGAAGTAGGCCATCAGATAATAAGAGAAGTGAATAAGTTAGACAGGAAGGAAAAAGCAGGGAAAAACAAACAAATAAAAACATGGAAAAGCTACCAAAGCAATCAGAAAGTAATTAGCAAATGGTGATAAGTCCATAACCATCAATAACTACTTTAAATGTAAATAGACAAAAATCTCCAATCAAAAGACAGGGTGACTTGAGGACTATGAAAAAAGACCCGTGTATATGCTGTCTGAAGTGAAGTGAAGTGAAAGTCACTCAGTCGTGTCTAACTCTTTGCAACCCCATGGACTATACAGTCCATGCAATTCTCCAGGCCAAAACAGTGGAGAGGGTAGCCTATCCCTTCTCCATAGGATCTTCCCAACCCAGGAATCAAACCAGGGTCTCCTGCATTGCAGGCAGATTTTTTTAACAACTGAGCTATCAGGGAAGTTACACATACTGTCTAGAAGAGACTGATTTCAGATCACACACAGGCTGAGAGTAAAAGAGAGGAAAAAATTTATTCTATGCCCACTCCCCCCAAAATGTTGGGTAGTGATACTTATATTAAACAAAGTAGACTTTAAAGCAAAAACTGTAACAAAAAACAAAGAAAGGCATTACATAATAACCAGGGGTCATTCCAACAAGAAGGTATAACATTGGTGGATATTTGTGCACCTAGTAGAGAAGCACCTTAAACATAAAGTGAATGCTAACTTTCATAAAATTAAAAAAAAAAAAATCTTTGCAGTAATACAATAATAGTAGGGACTCTTACACCCCAATTATATTAATAAAAAGACTATCCAAATGGAAAATCAGAGAACATCACCCTTAAATAATACACTAAATCAGATGGATTGCAGAATCTTTTATTCAAAAGTACCAGAATATACATTTTTTTCTGAAGTGGACATGGAGCATTCTCCAGGAGATATCATATTTTGGGCAATAAAACAAGTCCAGTAAACTTAAGAAAATTGAAATTATATCAATATTCTCTGACTTCAATGGTACAAAAGTAGAAATCAGTTATAAGAAATAATGAAAAAAAAAATAGACACACACAGAGACTAAACTACTAAACTACTAAAAAACAATGGGTCAATAAATAAATCAAAAGTACTTTTAAACAACGAAGATGGAAGCACACTACATAATCTATGAGATGAAGCAAGAGCACTTCCAGAGGTAATTTCATAGAGATACAAGCCATTCTCAGGAAAGAAGAAAAATCTCAAATAAAAAACCTAAACTTACATCTAAAAAAAGTAGAAAAGACGAATTTTTTAAAAAGCACAAAGCTGTAAGGAAGGAGATAATAAATGTCAGAGGAGGTATAAATAAAATAAATACTAAAAAGATGATAGAAAAGATTAATGAAACTAAAAACTGGCTCTTTGATGGAGTAGAGTAAATTAAGAAGCCTTTAACCAGGCACATCAAGAAAAAAAAATATATATATATATATGTAGTGGCCACAATAAAGAAAATTAAATATGCAGGAGGATAAGGTTAAAACTGAAACCACAGAAATACAAGTAATCATAGGAGACTATAAACAATTCAGTTCAGATCAGTTCAGTCGCTCAGTAGTGTCCGACTTTGTGACCCCATGAATAGCAGCACACCAGGCCTCCCTGTCCGTTGCCAAATCCCGGAGTTTACCCAAACTCGTGTTCATTTAGTCAGTGATGCCATCCAATCATCTCATTCTCTGATGTCCCCTTCTCCTCCTGCCCTCAATCTTTCCCAGTGTCAGGATCTTTTCAAATGAGTCAGCTCTTCACATCAGGTAGCCAAAATATTGGAGTTTCAACTTCAGTATCAGTCCTTTCAGTGAACACCCAGGACTGATCTCCTTTGGGATGGACTGGTTGGATCTCCTTGAAGTCCAAGGGATTCTCAAGAGTATTCACTAGCACCACAGTTTAAAGCATCAATTCTTCAGCACTCAGCTGTCTTTATAGTCCAACTCTCACATCCATACATGACCACTGGAAAAAAACATAGCCTTGACTAGACGGACCTTTGTTGACAAAGTAATGTCTCTGTTTTTTAATATGCTGTCTAGGTTGGTCATAACTTTCCCTTCAAGGAGTAAGTGTCTTTTATTTATTTATTTTAGTGTCTTTTAATTTCATGGCTGCAGTCACCATCTGCAGTGATTTTAGAGCCCAGAAAAATAAAGTCAACCACTTTTTCTACTGTTTCCCCATCTATTTGCCATGAAGTGATGAGACCGGATGCCATGATCTTAGTTGTCTGAATGCTGAGCTTTAACCCAACTTTTCACTCTCCGCTTTCACTTTCACAAGAGACTCTTTAGTTCTTCCTCAGTTTCTGCCAAAAGGGTGCTGTCATCTGCAATGTGATATTATTGATATTTCTCCCAGCAATCTTGATTACAGCATTTCACCTGATGTACACTTCATATAAGTTAAAGAAGCAAGGTGACAATATATAGCCTTGACATACTCCTTTTCCAATTTGGAATCAGTCTGTCGTTCCATGTCTGGTTCTAACTATTGCTTCTTGACCTGCATATAGATTTCTCAAAACGCAGGTAAGGTGGAATGGTATTCCTGTCTCTTGAAGAATTTTCCATAGTCTGTTGTGATCCACAGTCAAAAGCTTTGGCGTGGTCAATAAAACCGAAGTAGATGTTTGGTCCTGGAATTCTCTTGCCTTTTTTATGATCCAATGAATGTTGGCAATTTGATCTCTGGTTCCTCTACTTTTTCCACAGGGTTATATTGCCTCTATAAGTAACTCTAAAGTGCCTAATATGAAGTGAAAATTCAGTGTCATGAATCTCTGTCCATAGTTCTTCAGGCTCTCTGTCTAACAGATCTGATCCCTTGAATCTATTTGTCAGTTCCAATGTATTATCGTAAGATCATAAGGGATTTAATTTAGGTCATAAATGAATGCTATGGTGCTTTTCCCTACTTTCTTCAATATAAGTCTGAATTTTGCAGTTAAGGAGTTCATGATCTGGGCCACAGTCAGCTCCCAGTTTTGTGTTTGTTGACTGCATAGAGCTTCCCCATCTTTGACTGCAAAGAATATAATCAATCTGATTTCAATATTGACCATCTTGTGATCATGTGTAGAGTCATCTCTTGGGTTGCTGGAAGAGGGTATTTGCTATGACCAGTGTTTTCTCTTGTAAAAACTCTGTTAACCTTTGTGCTGCTTCATTTTGTAATTTAAGGCCAAATTTGCCTGTTACTCTAGGTATCTCTTGACTTCTTACTTTTGCATTCCAGTCCCCTATAATGAAAAGGACATCTTTTTTGGGTGCTGGTGCTAGAAGATCTTGTAGGTCTTCATAGAACCATTCAATTCCAGTTTCTTCAACATTACTGGTTGAGGCATAGACGTGGATTACTGTGATAGTGAACTGTTTGCCTTGGAAACAAACAGAGATCATTCTGTCGTTTTTGAGACTGCATCCAAGTACTGCATTTCAGACTCTTCTGTTGAGTATCATGGCTACTCGATTTCTTCTAAGGGATTCTTCCTCACAGTAGTAGATATAATGGTCATCTAAATTAAATTCACCCATTTCAGTTCATTTTAGTTCACTGATTCCTAAAATGTCAGTATTCACTCTTGCCATCTGCTGTTTGACCACTTCCAATTTACCTGATTCATGGACCTAACATTCCATGTCCCTGTGCTTTATTGTTGTTCTTTACAGCATAGGACTTTACTTCCATCACCAGTCACAAACACAACTGGTCATTGTTTTCACTTTGGCTCTGTCTCTTCATTCTTTCTCATGTTATTTCTCCACTGATCTCTAGTAGCATATTGGACACCTACCAACATGGGGAATTCATCTTTCAGTGTCATATCTTTTTGCCTTTGCATACTGTTCATGTGATTCTCAATGTGGTTTGCCATTTCCTTCTCCAGTGAACCATATTTTATCAGAACTCTCCACCATGACCTACATGTCTTGGATGACCCTTTGAAGCATGGATTAGTTTCATTGAGTTAGACAAGGCTGTGATCTACATGATGAATTTGATTAGTTTTCTCTGATTGTGATTTTCATTCTGTCTGCTCTCTGAAGGATAAGGGTAAGAGGCTTATGGAAGCTTCCTGATGGGAGAGACTGACTGTGGGGGAAGCTGGGTATTGTTCTAATTGTGGGTGGGGTAGGGGGATGCTCAGTAAATCTTTAAACCAATTTTCTGTTGATGGGTGAGACTGTGTTCCCTCTCTGTTATTTGACCTGAGGCCAAACTATGGTGGAGGTAATGAAGATAGTGGTGACCTCCTTCAAAAGGTCCCATGCACACACTGCCAAACTCAGTGCCTTTGATCCTGCATCAGGCCACTTCTGATCCACACCTCCACTGGACACTCCTGGACACTCACAGGCAAGTCTGGCTCAGTCTCTTGTGGGGCCACTGCTCTTTTCTCCTGGGTCCTGGTGAGCACAAAGTTTTGTTTGTGCCTTCCAAGATTCTGTTTCCCCAGTCCTGTGTAAGTTCTATAATCAAATCCCACTGGCCTCCAAAGTAAAATTCCCTGGGGGTTCTCAGTCCCTTTACCAGATCCTCAGGTTTTGGGTCCTAGAACTTTTTTAATAATGTGAGAATTTCTTTGGTATAATTGCTCTGCAGTTTGTGGGTCGTCTGCTCGGTGGCTCTACAGATGGGTTAATAGCGACCTCCACCAAGAAGGCTTATGCCACATGCTGTGTGACCCAGGTAGCTATCCTTGATATCTGCTGCTATCCTTGCAGCAGACCACTGATGACCTGTACCTCCACAGGAGACACTTAAACACTCAAAGGCAGGTCTGGCTCAGTCTCAGTGGGGTCTCTGGGTCCTAGTGTGCATATGGTTTTGTTTGAGTCCTCCAATCATCTCTGGTGGGTATGGGGTATGATTCTAAATGTGATTTTGCTTCTCCTACCATCTTGCTGGGGCTTCTCCTTTACCCATGGACATGGAGTATTTTATTTTGGTGAAATCCAATATTCTCCTGTTGATTGGTGTTCAGCAGCAAGTTGTAATTTTGGAGTTCTCACAGTAGAAGATGACCACACGTCCTTCTGCTCCACCATTTTGTTACAGAGTACAGATAAACCTATAGCTAACATCATACCCAAGTGTGAAAAATCTGAAAACATCATTTCCTCTAAGATAAAGAAAAAGGCAAGATTGTTTACTGTCTCCATAGTTATTCAGCCTAGTATTGGAAGTGCTACCCATAGCAATCAGACAAGAAAAATAAATAAAATTCATCCCAACTGGAAAAGAAAAAAAAAAAGAAAAGATAATCACCATTTGCAGTTGAAATTATACTAAAATTTCCACCATAAAGACTGCAAGAACTAATAAATAAATGTTTCAGAATACAAATTTAATATGTTTCAGGATGCAAAATTAATACAAAGAAATCTGTTGTGTTTTTATAGAATAATGAACTATCAGAAAATAATTTTTTTTCAGAAAATAATTTAAAAAAGAATCTCGTTCATAATTGAATTGAAAAAAAAAAGGAAAAAAATATCTAGGAACGTATTTAAAATGAAGCAACTGAAAAATTTGTTATCTGAAAACTATAAGCCAACAATAAAAAAAAATTGAAGACTACACAAATAACTAAAAAGTGATAATGTGCTCATGGATTGGCATAATTTGTATTGTTAAAATGTCCATAATAACTAAAACTATACAGATTCAAGGCAATTAATCTCAATATACCCTTGGAAATTTGCATGGGATCAGAACAAATAGTCCACAATTTCTATGGAAGCACAAAGACCTTGAATAGCCAAAACAATCTTGAGAGAGAAGAATAAAGTCGAAGCTTTCACACTCTTTGATTTAAACCTACACTGCAAAGCTATAGTGATCAAAATGGCATAATACTGCCACAAAAACAGATACACCAATCAATGAGACAGAATAGAGAGCACAGACATACATGGACAACTAATCTACAGTAAAGGATTAAAGAATAAAGTGGAAATGAATCTATTTACATAACAGACTCACAGACATAGATGATAAATAGACAATAAATTTTATAGTTACAAAATAGGAGAGGGAGGAAAGGAGGAAAAGATTGAGTGTATGGAAATAAGAGATAGAAACCACTATACATAAAATAGATAAGTAATAAGAATTTACTGTATAACACAGAGGACAATATTCAATATCTTGTAGTAACCTATAGTGAAAATAATCTGATATATATATATATATATATATATATATATATATATATATATATAATCTGATATATATATATATATATATAATCTGATATATATATATATATATATATATATATATATATAATCTGATATATATATATATATATATATAATGTTAATTTTGTACATTATTTTATTTTTATATTTACTTTATAAAATCAAAGACATGAGAAAAGCAAATTGTTGTACACTTTAAACTATACAAATCCTGTAATAAAACACAGACAGTAATATCCTTGACATCATTCTTAGTGGTATTTTTTTAATATATGGATTTGACTCCACAAGCAAGGAAAATAAAAGCAAAGATAAGCAGCATGATTATATCACACTAAAAATTCCTTCACACTGAAGGAAACTATCATCTGTTTTGATTCAGTCCACTGAATGAGAGAAAACATTTGCAAAACATATATCCAGTAACAGTATAATAGCATAAAATATATACCATATAGTTCAATATTTTTAAAAATCCAATTAGAAAGTAGGCAGATGACATGAATAGACATTCCACCTAAGAAGATATAAAAATGACAAATAGGCATATCACTATGAGCACTGAAAAACTGCTCATCACTAATCATTAGGTAGTTACAAATCAAAATCTCCGAGATATCACCTTACACATATCAGAATGGCTACTATTAAAAAGTTAAATACAAAAGCTGGCAAGGCTACAGAGAAAAGGTAACCTTCCTTCACTATTGAAGGAATTGTAAATTGGTGCAGTTATATGGAAAATAGTGTGGATGTTTTCCCCAAAATTAAAAATAGAACCATATAATGCAGCATCACTTTGTTTTTATCCAAGGAAAACACTTATTAAAATATATGCACCTCTGTGTTCATTTCTTCAAGGTTTTTCAATAGCCAAGAAATAAAGCAACCATCACTGACTCAATGGACATGAGTTTGGGTAAACTCCAGGAGTTGGTCATGGAGAGGGAGGTCTGGTGTGCTGCAGTCCATGGGGTTGCAGAGTCGGACATGACTGAGTGACTGAATTGAATTGAGATATATGGAAAAGAAATGGAGTGTTTCATATATATATATATATGATATATATCAATTATTGACTATGCAAAGCCTTTGACTGTGTGGATCACAATAAACTGTGGAAAATTCTGAAAGAGATGGGAATACCAGACCACCTGACCCGCCTCTTGAGAAATTTGTATGCAGGTCAGGAAGCAACAATTAGAACTGGACAGGGAACCACAGACTGGTTCCAAATAGGAAAAGGAGTTCGTCAAGGCTGTATATTGTCACCCTGTTTATTTAACTTCTATGCAGAGTACATCATGAGAAATGCTGGACTGGAAGAAACACAAGCTGGAATCAAGATTGCTGGGAGAAATATCAATAACCTCAGATAAGCAGATGACACCACCCTTATGGCAGAAGGTGAAGAGGAACTCAAAAGCCTCTTGATGAAAGTGAAAGTGGAGAGTGAAAAAGTAGGCTTAAAGCTCAATATTCAGAAAACGAAGATCATGGCATCCGGTCACATCACTTCATGGGAAATAGATGGGGAAACAGTGGAAACAGTGTCAGACTTTATTTTTCTGGGCTCCAAAATCACTACAGATGGTGACTGTAGCCATGAAATTAAAAGACACTTACTCCTTGGAAGGAAAGTTATGACCAACCTAGATAGCATATTGAAAAGCAGAGACATTACTTTGCCAACAAAGATTCGTCTAGTCAAGGCTATGGTTTTTCCTGTGGTCATGTATGGATGTGAGAGTTGGACTGTAATGAAGGTTGAGTGCCGAAGAATTGATGCTTTTGAACTGTGGTGTTGGAGAAGACTCTTGAGAGTCCCTTGGACTGCAAGGAGATCCAACCAGCCCATTCTGAAGGAGATCAGCCCTGGGATTTCTTTGGAAGGAATGATGCTAAAGCTGAAACTCGAGTACTTTGGCCACCTCATGCGAAGAGTTGACTCATTGGAAAAGACTCTGATGCTGGGAAGGATTGAAGGCAAGAGGAGAAGGGGACGACAGAGGATGAGATGGCTGGATGGCATCACTGACTCGATGGACGTGAGTCTCAGTGAACTCTGGGAGTTGATGATGGACAGGGAGGCCTGGCGTGCTGCGATTCATGGGGTCACAAAGAGTTGGACATGACTGAGCGACTGATCTGATCTGATATGCCTATCATTACACGAGTGGATAAATCAGTTGTGTATGTGTATACAATGGGATACTTCTTAGCCATTAAAAAAAGAATGAAACTTTGCCATTTGTGACAACATGAGTGGACTCTGAGGTCATTTTGCTAAGTGAAATAAGTCTGAAGGAGAAAGACAAATATTTTGTTATTTCATTTATATGTGAAATCTAAAATATGAAACAAAAAATAAAATAAAACAACACCAGACAATAGATAGCAAACAGACTGGTGTTTGACAGGGAAGTGGGTTGGGTCAGTGGACAAAATTCATGGGGTAATTGAGAGATATAATTTACCGTCAATAAAGTGAACAAATCTTGGGGTAAAATGTACACCACAAGGATAAAATCAATAATATTGTCATAATTTTGTATGGTGATGGATGATAACTAGACTTACTATGGTGTTCATTTGGGAATATATGTAGACATTGAATCATTATTCTGTATGCCTGAAGCAAATAAGATATTATATTTCAATTACACTCCAGTAAAAAGACAAAAAGAATGGCTTCTTAAGAGATAATTGAAGAGTATCAGTTCAGCATGTAAAGTCCTTTTTGAGAGAGAAAAAAAGGTTGTTGTCGTTTTAAATGAAAAAGAGAAAAAGTGGTGGACGGTAGGAGAAATCCCCTAAAGAACAGAGACACCTTTTTGCTTTTTTGATCTTAAAAATTTGTGAGATAAAGACATTGAATTTATTTAGTGTATCTTCAGTCAGTTCAGTCATTCAGTCCTGTCTGACTCTTTGTGACCCCATGACTGCAGCATACCAGGCTTCCTGTCCATCAACAACTCCTGGAGCTTACTCACACCCATGTACATAGAGTCAGTGCTGCCATCCAACCATCTCATCCTCTGTCATTCCCTTCTCCTTCTGCCTTTAATCTTTCCCAACAACAGGGTATTTTCTTAGAGTCAATTTGTATGCATCAAGTGGCCAAAGTATTGGAGTTTCAGGTTCTGCATCAGGCCTTCCAATGAATATTCAGGACTGATTTCCTTTAGGAAGGGTTGGTTGGATCCCCTTGCTGTAAAAGGGACTCTCAGTTTTTTCCAACACCAAGGTTCAAAAGCATCAATTCTTCACTGCACAGTTTACTTTACAGTCCAACTCTCACACTCATACATAACTACTGGAAAAAGCATAACTTTGACAAGACAGACATTTGCTGGAAAAGTAATGTCTCTGCTTTTTAATATTCTGTCGAGGTTGGTCATAACTTTTCTTCCAAGGAGCAAGTGTCTTTTAATTTCCTGGCTGCAGTCACCATTTTCAGTGATTTTGAAGTCCAAGAAGATACCTTCTGTCAATGTTTCCATTGTTTCCCCATCTATTTGTCATAAAGTGATGGGACCAGATACCATGATCTTAGTGTTCTGAAAGTTGAGTTTTAAGCAAAGTTTTTCACTCTCCTCTTTCACTTTCATCAAGAGGCTCTTTAGTTCTTCTTCACTTTTTCCCATAAGGGTGGTATCATCTGCATATCTGAGGTTACTGATATTTCTCCTGGCAATCTTGATTTCAGCTTGTGCTTCATCCCGCCCAACATTTCTCATGATGTACTCTGTATATAAGTTAAATAAGCAGGGTGACAGTATACAGCCTTGGCATACTCCTTTCCCTATTTGGAACAGGTCTGTTTTTCCATGCCCAGTTCTAACTGTTGTTTCTTGACCTGCATATAGATTCCTCTGGAGGTAGGTCAGATAGTCTGGTATCCCCATCTCTTTCAGAGTTTTCCACAGCTTATTGTGATCCACAGAGTCAAAGCCTTTAGTGTAGATAATAAAACAGAAGTAGATATTTTTCAGGAACTCTCTCACTTTTTCAGTGATCCAACTGATGTTAGCAATTTGATCTCTGGTTCCTTTGCCTTTTCTAAAACCTGCTTGAATATCTGGAAATTCACAGTTCACTTACTGTTGAAACTTGTCTTGGAGAATTTTGGGCATTACTTTGCTGGTGTGTGAGTAGAGTGCACATGTGTGGTAGTGTGAGCATTCTTTGGCTTTGCCTTTCTTTGGGATTGGAATGAAAACTGACCTTTTCTAGTCTTGTGGGCACTGATGAGCTTTCCAAATTTGCTGACATATTGAGTGAAACACTTTCACAGCATCGCCTTTTTAAGATTTGAAATAGCTCAACTGGAATTCATCACCTACATTAACTTTGTTCTTAGTGATGCTTTCTAAGGCCCACTTGATTTCACACTCCATGATGTCTTGTTCTAGGTGAGTGGTCACACCATCATGGTTATCTGGGTCATGAAGATATTTTTTGTATAGTTCTTCAATGTATTCTTGCTACCTCTTCTTAATAACTTCTGCTTCTCTTAGTTCCATACAATTTCTGTCCTTTATTGTGCCCATCTTTTGTGTGAAATGTTCCCTTGGTATCTCTAATTTTCTTGAAGAGATCTCTAGTCTTTCCCATTCTATTGTTTTCCTCTATTTCTTTGCATTGATCACTGAGGAAGACTTTATCTCTCCTTGCTATTCTTTGGAATTCTGCATCAAATGGATGTATCTTTCCTTTTCTCCTTTGTCTTTGGCTTCTCTTCTTTTCTCAGCTATTTTTAAGGCCTCCTCAGACAACGATTTTGCCTTTTTACATTTCTTTTTCTTGGGAATGGTGTTGATCACTGCCTCCTGTACAATGTTACAAACCTCCATCCATAGTTCTTCAAGTACTCTGTCTATCAGATATAATCCCTTGAATCTGTTTGTCACTTCCACTGTATGATTGTAAGGGATTTGATTTAGGTCACACCTGAATGGTCTAGTGGTTTTCCATACTTTCTTTGATTTAAGCCAGAGTTGGTAGTAAGGAGTTCATGATCTTAGCCCCAGTCAGCTCCAGGTCTTTGTTTTGCTGACTATATAGAGCTTCTCCATCTTTGGCTGTAAAGAATATAATCAATCTAATTTCGGGATTGACTATCTGGTGAAGTCAATGTGTAGTGTCTTCCCTTGTGTTGTTGGAAGAGGGTGTTTGCTATGACCAGTGCATTCTCTTGGAAAAACTCTTTTAGTCTTTGACCTGCTTTGTTTTGTACTCCAAGGTCAAATTTGCCTATTACTCCTGGTATCTCTTGACTTTCTTCTTTTACCTTCCAGTCCCCTATAATGAAAAGGATATATATTTTTAGGTGTTAGTTCTAGAAGGTCTTGTAAGTCCTCATAGAACCTTTCAAAGTCAGCTTCCTTAGCATTACTGGTAGGGGCATAGACTTGGGTTACTGTGCTATTTAATGGTTTGTCTTTGAAATGAACAGAGAGATACCATTATATTTATTTCAACCACTTGGTCTTCGCAAGTTGGAATTCAGTAAATTGCAGGTGAGATACATGGCCTATGTACTGGGTATGATTTTCAGCATGCCTTTGAGTAAATTGTTCAGATAAACAAGTCATAGCATAAAAATAGATGATTTTTCAAATTAATTGATTTATTTTAATTGGAGGATAAATACTTTAGAATATTGTGATGTTTTTCTACATACACCAACATGAATCAGCCACAGATATACTTGTGCCACCCATCCTGAACCCCTCACTCACCTTACTCCTTATCCTATCCCTTTGGGTTATCCCAGAGCATTGGCTTTGAGTACCATGCTTCATATATTGAACTTGCATTGGTCTTCAGTTTTACATATGGTAGCATTCATGTTTCAATTCTGTTCTCTCAAATCATCACACTCTCACCTTCTCAAACTGAGTACAAAAGTCTGCTCCTTACATCTCTGACTCCTTTGTTGAAAATTGGCAAATTCTTATAAAAATGAAGATTGCATATAGCTTCACTAAAATTTTATATGGTTCATAATTTGTATATAACCCTGATCTTTATTCTAATGTAAATTATTGTCTTCAAAAATGTTAAGTAAAAAATGTCTCAGAACTATCACAGGTTCAGTTCCAGTTCACTGCAATAAAGCAAATGCTGCAACAAACCAGGTCACACAATTTTTTTTTTCTGTTTCTCAGTGCACATAAAGCTTATGCTTATAATTTACTGTAGTCTATTACATATGTAATAGCATTAAGTCTAAAAAATGCAAACAATCTAATTTAAAATATTTTATTGCTAAAAAACCCTAACTGAATTTCAGCTTATCATAATCGTTTAGCTGGTGGAGAGTCTTGTCCCAGTGTTGATGAGATAGTCATGTTTATTTCTTTTTTAAAAAATTTTTTTGTTCAAGGATAATTGTTCTACCGAATTTTAATGTTTCTTGTCAATCCTCAATATGAATCAGCCATAGGTATAAATATATCCCCTCCCTTTTGAAACTCCCTTCCATCTCTGTCCCCATCCAACCCCTCTAGGTTGATACAAAGACCCTGTTTGAGTTTTCTGAGCCATACAGCAAATCCCTGTTGTCTATCTATTTTACATATGATAATATAAGTTTCAATATTACTTTTCCCATACATCTCACCCTCTCCTCCCCTTTCCCCATGTCCATAAATCTATTCTCTATGTCTGTTTCTCCACTGTTGCCCTGTAGATAAATTTTTCAGTACCATCTTTCTAGATTCCATAGGTATGCTTTAGAATATGGTATTTATCTTTCTCTTTCTGTCTTACTTCACCCTGTATAATAGGTTCTAGGTTCATCCACCTCATTAGAATTGACTCAAATATGTTCCTTTTTATGGCTGAGTAACATTCCATTGTTTTTACATATCACAACTTCTTTATCCATTTGTCTGTTGATGGACATCTAGGTTGCTTCCATGTTCTAGCTATTGTAAATAGTCCTGCAATTAAATAGTGCTGTGATGAACAATGGGATACATGTGTCTTTTTCAATTTTGGTTTCCTCAGTGTTGATGCCTAGGAGTGGGATTGCTGTGTCATATGGTGGTCAAACCACCATATTCCTAGTTTTTTAAGGAATCTCCATATCATCTTCCATAGTGGTGGTATCAATTTACATTCCCACCAACAGTGCAAAAGCATTCCCTTTTCTCCACATCCTGGAGATAAAAGTATTCGCCATCAAAATTTGTGTTCATTTCTCTAATATTAAGCAATGTGAGCATCTTTGCATGTATTTGCTAGGCATCTGTATGTCTTCCTTGGATAAATGTCTGTTTAGGTCTTTTTCCTATTGTTTGGTTGGGTTGTTTGTTTTTCTGTTTTGAGTTGTATGAGCTGCTTGTATATTTTGGAAATTAATCCTTTGTCACGCATTTCATTTTCAATTCTTTTCTCCCATTCTTAGGGTTGTTTTTTCACCTTGCTTATATTTTCCTTTGCTGTGAAAAAGCTTTTAAGTTTAATCAGGTCCTACTTGTTTACTTTTGTTTTCATTTCCATTACTCTAGGAAGTGAGTCATAGAGGATCTGCTTTGATTTATGTCATCGAGTGTTCTGCCTATGTTTTCCTCTAAGAATTTTATAGTTTCTGGTCTTACATTTAGGTCTTTAATCCATTTTGACTTTATCTTTGGGTATGGTGTTAGGAAGTGTGCTAAATTTATTATTTTACATGCAGCTGTCCAGTTTTCCCAGTGTCATTTATTAAAGAGGCTGTCTTTGCTCCATTGTATAGTCTTGGTTCCTTTTTCAAAAATAAGGTACCCATAGGCACATGGGTTTCTTTCTTGGCTTTCTATCTAATTCCATTTGTCTATATTTCTATTTTTGTGCCAGCACCATACTGTCTCGATGACTGTAGCTTTGTAGTATAACCTGAAGTCAGGAAGGTTGACTCCTCCAGCTCCATTCTTCTTTCTCAAGACTGCTTTGGCTATTCAGGGTCTTTTGTGTTTCTATATGAATTTGGAAATTTTTTGTTCTAATTCTGTGAAAAATGGTAATTTGATAGGGATTGCATTAAATCTGTAGATTGCATTAGGTAGTATAATCATTTTCACAGTATTATTTCTTCCTACCCAGGAAATTATAATATCTCTCCATCTGTTTATGTCATCTTTGATTTCTTTCATTAGTGTCTTATAATTTCCTGTGTACAGTTCTTTTGTCTTCTTTGGTAAGTTTATTCCTAGATATTTAGTTATTTTTGTTGCAATGGTGAATGGGACTGACTCCTTAATTTCTCTCTCTGATTTTTAATTTTTATTATATAGAAAGTGATTTCTGTGTATTGATTTTGTATCTTGCAATTTTGCTAAATTCACTGATTAGCTCTAGTAATTTCTGATGTTATCTTTATGGTTTTCTATGTACAGTATCTTGTCATCTGCAAACAATGAGAGCTTTACTTCATCTTTTCTGATCTGGATTCATTTTATTTATTTTTCTTTGTCTTCTCTGATTGCTATAGCTAGGACTTCTAGAACTATGTTGAAAAATAGTGATGAAAGTGGATACCTTTGTCTTGTTCCTGAATTCCCCTCAGGGGAAATTCTTTCAGTTTTTCACCAATGAGAATGATGTTTACTGTGGCTTATCATATATGGCATTTACTATGTTGAGGTAGGTTCCTTCTATGTCTGCTTTTTGAATCAAGGCTGTAGTTTTTCCAGTGGTCATGTATGGATGTGAAAGTTGGACTGAGAAGGAAGCTGAGTGCCAAAGAATTGATGCTTTTGAACTGTGGTGTTGGAGAAGACTCTGGAGAGTCCCTTGCACTGCAAGGAGATCCAACCAGTCCATTCTAAAGGAGACCAGTCCTGGCTGTTCTTTGGAAAGGCTGATGCTAAAGCTGAAACTCCAGTACTTTGGACATCTAATGGGAAGAGTTGACTCATTGGAAAAGACTCTGATGCTGGGAAGGATTGGGGTCAGGAGGAGAAGGGGATAACAGAGGATGAGATGGCTGGATGGCATCACTGACTTGATGGACATGAGTTTGGGTGAACTCCAGTAATTGGTGACGGACAGGGAGGCCTAGCGTTCTGCAATTCATGGGGTTGCAAAGAGTTGAACACAACTGAAAGACTGATTTGAATTGAACTGAATCATAAATGGGTGTGGAATTTTGACAAAGGCTTTTTCTGCTTCTATTGAGATGATCATATGGTTTTTATCTTTCAATTTGTCAATATGGTGTATCACATTGATTGATTTCTGTATATTGAAGAATGCTTGCACCCCTAGAATAAACCCAACTTGATCATGGTGTAAGACCTTTTTGATGTGTTGCTGAATCCTGTTTGCTAAAATTTAGTTGAGAATTTTTGAATTTATGTTCAGCAGTGGCTTGTGGTTTTCTTTTTTGTGTGTTTTCTTTGTCTGGTTTTGATATCAGGGTAATGGTGGCGTCATAGAATGAATTTGAAAGTGTTCCTTCCTCTGCAATTTTTTTTTTTCATTCCAAAGGAATTTTATTTTCTCATCTTTTTTTTTTTTTTTTTTGCCTTCATGAAGCTTATTTTTTTCTTGTTTTTTTTTTTTTTTTTGCTTTTTATTTTTTTTAATTTTATTTTATTTTTAAACTTTACAATATTGTATTAGTTTTGCCAAATATCGAAATGAATCCGCCACAGGTATACCCGCGTTCCCCATCCTGAACCCTCCTCCCTCCTCCCTCCCCTACCCTCCCTCTGGGTCGTCCCAGTGCACCAGCCCCAAGCATCCAGTACCGTGCATCGAACCTGGACTGGCAACTCGTTTCATACATGATATTATACATGTTTCAATGCCATTCTCCCAAATCTCCCCACCCTCTCCCTCTCCCACAGAGTCCATAAGACTGATCTATACATCGGTGTCTCTTTTGCTGTCTCGTACACAGGGTTATTGTTACCATCTTTCTAAATTCCATATATATGCGTTAGTATACTGTATTGGTGTTTTTCTTTCTGGCTTACTTCACTCTGTATAATAGGTTCCAGTAGTGTTTGTCTTATGTGTTGAGGTGCTCCTATGTAGGGTACCTAGATAATTATAATTGTCTCTTCCTCTTGGATTGATCCCTTGATCATTATGTAGTGTCTTCCCTTATCTCTTGTAATCTTTATTCTTAAGGTCTATTTTGTCTGATATGAGGGTTGCTACTCCAGCTTTCTTTTGCTTCCCATCTGCATGGAATGTATCTTTCCACCCTCTAATTTTCAGTCTATGTGTTCTTGAGGTCTGAAGTGGGTTTCTTGTATACAGCATATGCATGGGTCTTGTTTTTGTATCCATTCAGCTTATCTGTATCTTTTGGTTGGAGCATTTAATCCATTTACTTTTAAAGCACTTATTGATAAATATGTCCCTATTGTCATTTTCTTAATTGTTTGGGGTTGATTTTGTAGATCATTTTTCTTCTGTTGTATTTTTTGACTGTATAAGTCCTTTTAACATTTGTTGTAAACTGGTTTAGTGGTACTGAATTCTCTTAACTTTTGCTTGTCTGAAAGTCTTTTTATTACTCCATCAGTTTTGAATGAGACCCTTGCTGGCTACAGTAATTTTGGTTGTAGATTTTTTCCCTTTCAGTACTTTAAATATATCTTGCCATTCCCTTCTGGCCTGCAAAGTTTCTGCTGAAATATCAGCTGTTAAGTGTATGGAGTTTCCCTTGTATGTTACTTGTTGCTTCTCCCTTACTGCTTTTAATATTCTTTCTTTGTGTTTAGTCTTTGTTAGTTTGAGTAATATGTGTCCTGGCATGTTTCTCTGTGGTTTATCCTGTATGGTACTCTTTTCCCTTCTTGGACTTGATTGACTATTTCCTTTTCCATGTTTGGGAAATTTTCAACATAATTTCCTCAAAAAGTTTCCCATATCCTTTCTTTTTCTTTTTCTCTTCTTCTGGGACCCTTATAATTAGAATTCTGGTGAATTTGATATTGTCCCAGAGGTCTCTGAGACTGTTTTAAGCTCTTTTCACTCTTTTTACTTCATTCTGCTCTTCAGCAGTTATTTCCATCATTTTATCTTCCAGCACACTGGCTCGTTCTTCTGCTTCAGATATTCAGCTATTGATTCCTTCTAGAGTATTTTAGAAGTATCTAGTGGAGAAGACAGTGGCAACACACTCCAGTACTCTTGCCTGAAAAACCCCATGGACGGAGGAGCCTGGTGGGCTGCAGTCCATGGGGTCGCTAAAAGTCAGACACGACTGAGCGATTTCACTTTCACTTTCATGCATTGGAAAAGGAAATGGCAACCCACTCCAGTATTCTTGCCTGGAGAACCCCAGGGATGGGGGAGCCTGGTGGGCTATTGTGTATGGGGTCGCACAGAGTCGGACACGACTGAAGCGACTTAGCAGCAGCAGCAGAGTATTTTTAATTTCAGTAATTGTGTTGTTTTTCTCTGTATGTTTATTCTTTAATTTTTCTATGTCTTTATTAATTGATTATTGCATTTTCTGCATTTTGTTTTCAAGGTTTTTGATCATCTTTACTATAATTATTCTGAATTCTTTTTCAGATAGTTTTCCTATTTCCTCTTCATTTATTTGGACTTCTGTGTTTGTAGTTTGTTCCTTCATTTGTGAAGTGTTTCTCTTCCTTTTCATTATTATTTTTTTAAGTTATTGTATTAGAGGTCTCCTTTTCAAAGGCTTCAAGGAAAGTTGAATTCTTTCCTTGAAGAAGGCTGAATTCTTTCTTCCTTTTGGTTTCTGCCCTCTTAAGGTTGATCCAGTGGTTTGTGTGAACTTCCTATAAGATGATATTTATGATGAATTTTTGTTTGTTTATTTGTTTTTCCTCTGATGGGCAAGGCTGAGTGAGGTGGTAATCCTGTCTGCTGATGATCCACTTAGTATTTTTGTTTGTTGTTTAGATGTGGCATCCTGCACAGGGTGTTACTAGTGGTTGGATGATGCCAAGTCTTGTATTCAGGTGGTTTCCTTTGTGTGAGTTCTCACTCTCTGATACTCCCTAGGGCTAGTTCTCTGGTAGTCTAGGGTCTTAGAGTCAGTGATCCCACTCCAAAGGCTCAGGGCTTGATCTCTGGTCAGGAACTAAGATTCTACAAGTGGTTTGTTATGACATTAAGTGAGGTTAAAGCAAATATCCAAAAATGAGAAAACAAAGATGAAACCAGGAAAATGGCATTTACAAAATCTGGCCGATAATAAATAAAATAATGAAATATGCACATATGTGTATACACTCAGAGCAAAGTGAAAACAATGTAACAAAAATAAAGTACAGTATACTGACCTGGCAAACAAAGGAAATCAGAAATTATATTTACCAGTTAAGAACAAAACTAACTTAAGCACAAACTGGAAAACAAAACTAAAGCAAGGTGCCAAGTGAGGAATAGAGCAATGAAAATAAAATGAACAAATATTTTGAGAGAAAAGGAACAAAAGAAAGGATAGATATGCAAAGTTAAATAGAAGTTGATGAAGATTTATATACATTAAAGATTAACTGTTAGAGGGAAAGTACAGTAGGCAAACAAAAGAATAAATGTAGAAAAAATATAATAGGTTTAAAAAAATCAAACTTAAAATTCTATAAAAGAGAGAAGAAAAAAAAATGGAAGAAGAAAAAAGGGGGGGAAAAAAAAAAAAAGGAAAACTCCACAGAACTGCAAAAGCCCACATAGACGCAGAGATTTATAACAATAGAAAGTGTGAGGGAATATACACATACACATATACACCCAAAAGCTAAATTAAAACTGTGCAACAAAAATAAAGTACAGTAGATTGATCCAGTGAACAAAGGAAACCAAAAATTATGTCTTCCTGAACAAAACTAATTAAAGCACAAACTGGAAAACAAAACTAAAGCAAGGTGTCATTAGGGGATTAAAGCAGGGAAAATAAAACTAACAAATATGTTGAGAGGAAAGGAGAGAAAGTAAAGAAAGAAAGTATAGATATGCGAAGTCAAATAGAGGTAGATAAAGAAGATTTATATACATTAAAGATTAACTGCAAGGGGAAAAGAACAGTAGGAAAAGCAAACAAAGGAATGACTGTAGAAAAATAATAATAGGTTTAAGAAAAAAAGAAAAACAGGAAAACTCCACAGAACTGCAAAAGCCCAATATAGAGGCAGACATTTATGACAACAATAAAAAATGTGACTGAGGAAAAAAAAAAAAGCTCAAAAGCTTAATTTGATTTCTTAGTGCCAATGCAAACAACAACTACATCACAGGAGGGAGAAAAAAAAGAAAGAAAAAAATCCAAAAGAATTTACAGAACAAGTCAAAAAATAACACTAATAAATGCCTTTTTTTTTTTTTTTTTTTTTTGAGTCACTGCTGTCAGAGTCCTTTCCCTTGCTGGAAGTCACAGTCCACCTTACATCACTAGGATGCCCTCCAACACTGTGCTGATCTCTGGACCTGTTGTGGGGGCAGCTCAGATTCTAATCTGGTCCTACTCCTCAGTGTTCTTGCCTTCAATGTCCACAGCTATCAGAGCTAGTGTGTTTTCTTTTGTGGGAGCTCTCAATGGCCTTTTATATATTCCATATACACAGAACCTGCTTAGTTGATTGTGTGGGTTTAATCTGCAGCTTGTACAGAAAGTGGGAAGGTTTTGCGTCTTCTTCCTTAGCCACACTGGCCCTGGGTTTCAATTGTGGTTTCATTGCCGCCTGTGTATGTCGATCGTCCACTGGGGCTTCCTCCTGAGGCTGCCCCGGAGGGCTTGGGTCTGCCCCAATAAGGGCTTGGGTCTGCCTCTGGCAGGTGTAGAGGTGGTGTAGCTGCTTGAGTTGTAGGGGTTCTGGCAGCACCAAGGACTCAAGGGGGTTGGCTGCTACAGCAGCAGGAAATACTGTGCTCTAGAAGGGTATGGCAAGCAGTATAGGCCAATACACTGCACTATTCTTGCCTGGAGACCCCCTCTGACCGAGAAGCCTGGCAGGACACAGTCCACAGGGTCACAAAGAGTCAGAAACGACCAAAGCGACCCTTCACACATAGATGCAAGATGTTTTTTTCCCTGTGGCAGCTCTGCCCCAGTGAGAGTTGAGTGTGAAGGTAGTGCAGCTGCTTGGCTTGCAGGGACCCTCGTGGTGCCAGTTGTCCAGGGACACTGACTTCCTCCTCTGCAGGAGTTATGGCTCTATCAGTCTTTTTTCAATTATCTTGTAGCTGGCAATCAGAAGGCCTCCTTGGCCAGTCTTTCTCTGTAGCTCCACCCATTCAGGCACTTAAAGGGCTCTCTTGCCTGGGGTCCTTTTCAGTTGTTAGGCACGTCAGGCACATACAAGGGCACCCTGGGTGGTGTCCTTCTCTGTAGTTCAGTGCATCAGGCATTTGATGGTCCAGCCTCTCTATTATTCAGCTTCTGATGCTGGCCAAGTTTGGGGTGGTTCTGTACATTCTTTTCTACTGGGATGGTACTCCTGTCCACTCTCAGCTGGTGTTCTGCATGCATGTCTGTGTCTGAAGGTGTATTCCTGATGTATCCTTGGAGAGAGATGTTCTCCATGTCCACCTACTCCTCTGCCATCTTGTTCTCTCTGCACCACCGTCTTGTTCTCCCTATTTCTTAAAGACAGTAGTAAATTTTCCATACTAATTGACTCTTCTTTTCATGAGTGATTTCCATGTAGCATGCAATTCTGTTTGATAGCATTTTGCTCACACCAGAACTTCCTTCAAAATTTAAGTTAATCTCCTCAATTTTTTCAGCTATGTTTTATGTTGTATTTTAAATCCTTTGTTGTCTTTTCAACAGTCTTCAAATCATCTTTATCAGGTGTAGATTCCATCTCAAGAAATCACTTTTTATGCTCATTCATAAAAAACAGTTGCTCATTTGTTTAAGCTTTACATGATACATTGCAGTTGTATCTTCATGCTCTATTCTTAATTCTAATTCTCCTGTTATTTGCACCATACCTGAAGTTACTTCTTCCACTGAAACATGAATCCCTTAAAGTCATCCATGAGAGTTGAAATCAAGTTTTTCCAAATTTCTGCAGATGTTGATAATGTGTCCTCAACCCATGAATTATGAATGTTTTTAATAGATTTAGAATGATGAATCCTTTCCAGAAGTTTTCAAATTGACCTTGCCCACATCCATGGGAGGAATCATATTTACAGTAGTTATAACCTCACAAAAATATATTTATTAAATCATAAGACTTGGAAATCAAACTTACTCCTTGATCTGCAGAATGGTTGCTGTGTTAGAAGGCATGAAACTAACATTACTTTCATTGTGCATCTCTATCAGAATTCTTAGGTGACCAGGTGTATTGTCTATGAATAGAAATATTTTAGAAGGAATCTTTTCTTTGTTTTTTTTTTTTTTTTCCCCTGAGAAGTATTCAAGAACAGGCTAAAAATACTCAGTAAACTGTATTGTAAATATGTGTGCTGTGCTGTCATCTAGACTTTGTTTTTCCATATATAGAGCACAGTCAGAATAGAATTAGCATAATCTTTAAGGACCGTAGGTGTTTGGAACTGGTGAAAAATAATTGGCTTCAACTTAAAGTTCTCAGCTGCGTTAGTCCCTAACAATAGAGTCAGCTTATTTTTTGAAGCTTTACAGCCAGGCATTGACTTCTCCTTGCTAATTATGAAAGCTCTAGATGGCATCATTTTCTAATAGAAGGCTGTTTCTTCTATATGAAAATCTGTTGTTCAGTGTAGCCATCTTCATTAATTATCTTGGCTAGATCTTCTGGATAACTTGCTGAAGCTTCTCTGTTGGCCTTTACTGCTTCAATTTGTACTTTTATGTTATATAGAAGACTTCTTTCCTTATACATCATAAACAAAACTCTGCTGGCTTCAACCCTTTCTTTTGCAGCTTCCTCACCTCTCTCAGACTTCAAAGAATTAGAAAGCATTAGGACTCTGCTCTGGATTCACTTAAGGGAATGTAGTGCTTGATTTGATCTTCTATCTAGACAACTGAGGGTTTCCCTGGTGACTTAACAGTAAAGAACTGGCCTGCAAAGCAGGAGATGTGAGTTCAATCATTGGGTTGGGAAAATCTTCTTGAGGAGTAAATGAAAACCCACTCAAGTATTCCTGCTAGAAAAATCTCATGGACAGAGGGGCCAGGGAGGAGGGGTACAGCCAGTACAATTGCAAAGAATAGGGCATGACTGAGCACACATACATGCAACAGAACACTAAAAATTTCTATTTGTAATAATGTTCCTTTACTCTTATCATTTATATGTTACCTGGAGTAGCACTTTTAATTTTCTCTAAGAACGGTTCCTTGGCACTCACAACTTGGTCGACTGGTGAAAAAGGCAGAACTTTTGGCTTTTCTCTGCTTTGGACATGCCTTCTTTGCTAAGCTCAATCATTTCTATCTTTTGATTTAAAATGAGAGATGTGTAACTCTTCTTTCACTTGACACTTGCAGGTTATTGTAGGGTTATAAATTGGCCTAGTGTTAGTACTGTTGTGTTTCAGGGAATAAAGGGGCCCAAGGAGAGTGAGGCAGAGGGGGAATGGTCAGTTGGTATATCAGTCAGGACACACACAGTACTTATCTATTAATTTCCATCATCTTATATGGGCATAGTTCTTGGCACCATCACATCCCAAGTAATTACAATAACAAGGTCAAGTTCATTAATCACAGACCACTATAATAAATATAAGAATAATGAAAATATTAAATATTTTAAGAATTAACAAATAGTGTTGCAGAGACATGAAGTGAGCTAATGCTGCTGCAAAAGGGTGCCTACTAGTTGCTTGATGCATGGTTGTCACAAACCTTCAATTTGTAAGTAACACAGAATATGTGGTGTATAGTAAAGTGACACACAATAAAATGAGGTTTGCCTGCATATCTCATTAAAAATATATATTATAGTGGTATCAGCAAACTGATTCTAATATTTACAGAGAAAGACATAATACCCAACACAGTATTGAAGGAGAAAAACAAAGTTGTAGGACTGATGTTACCCAACCTCAAGACTTACTATAAAGTTACAGTAATTGAGACACTGTGGTACTGATGAAAGAATAGACAAATCATTACAGAGAAAGATCTACATAAATATAGTCAACTGAGTTTTGATGAAGAGGTAAACACAATAAATGGAGCCTTTCAACAGATGGTGCTGTAACAACTAGATATCCACATGTAAAATTAAATATATAAATATATATATACCCTTCTGAAATATTTGCTGAAACCAGATCATAGACTTAAGAGTTAAACACAAAACTATAAAACTTCTGGAATATGACATAGGAGAAAACCCAGACGACCCTTCGTTTTGTGGTGACATTTTCTCATGTAACATGAAAGGAATGATCCATGAAAGAAAACACTGATAAGCTGTACTTCATTAAAATAAAAATTTATGCTCTGTTAAAAACAATGTCAAGAGAATTAAGAAGATAAGCCACAGAATGGGAGAAAATATTTGCAAAATGTAAGTCTCTTAAAAGTCTGTTATCTAAAATATAAAAAGAACTCTTAAAGCTAAACAATAAAAAGAAAGGCAATCCATTAAAAAAATAGGCCAAAGACCTTAACAGATACTTTACTAAAGCAATAAATACAGATGGCAAATAAGGTAATAAAAATGTACTGTGTAATGTGTCATCATGAAATGCAAATTAAAACAATAAAAAGACATAACTACACACATCAGAATGGCCAATATCTAGAACATTAACAACACCAAGTGCTAGCGAGGATGAACTCTCTTTCAGAAACTCTCAACAGTAGAAAATCTAATTCATTGCTGGTGGGAATGCAAAATGGTATGGCCACTGTGGGAGATAGTTTGATGATTTCTTACAAAACTGAACATACTACTAACATATAATCCAGCTATCATGCTTTTTCTTATTTACTCAAAGGAGTTGGAGACTTGTGTTTACACACAAACCTGCACATGGATATTTATAATAGGGGTTCCCTGGCTGAGATGACAAAGAATCCACCTGCAATGTGGGAGGCCTGGGTTCAATCCCTGGGTTGGGAAGATGCCCTGGAGGAAGGCATGGCAAACCACTCCAGTATTATTTCCTGAAGAAACCCCATGGACAGAGGAGCCTGACGGGCTACAGTCCATGGGATCACAAAGAGTTGGACACGACTGAGTGACTAAGCACACAGCAAAAGCAGATGAATGGGTAAACAATTTTTCTTACATCCAGATGGTGGAATAGCATTCAGAGCTAAAAGCAAATGAGCTATCAGTGTGTGAAAAGTTAAATCCATTTACTAAGTGAAAGAAGTCAAACAGAAAAATATAAAACATTCTATAAAAGGTGAACTATGGAGTCAGTGAAAAGATCAGTGGTTGCTAGGAGTTGGGGGTTGAAGACAATGATAAATAGGCAGAACACAGAAGATTTTTTAAATGATGAAAATGCTCTGAATGATACATAGTAATATATTATATATCTTCTTACACATTTGTCCAAACCTACAGAATGTAAAAAACTAGCAATGAACATTAATGTAAACTCTGAACATTGGGTGACTGTGATGTGCCAACCTAGTTTATCAATGGTAACAAATGTACCATTTGGAGGGAAATGTTGATAATTAGGGAAACTATGCATGTTGAGGAGCTTCCCTCATGTCTCAACAGTAAAGAAACTGCCTGCAGTGCAGGATATGCAGGTTTGACCACTGTATTGGGAAGATCCCCTGGAGGAGGGCTTTGTGACCCACTGCAGTATTTTGTCTTTTGTCCCATGGACAGAGGAACCTGGCAGGTTACAGTCCATAGGATTACAAAGAATCAGACATGGCAAGCCACTGAGTATGCACACACACATGAATGTTGAGGGTGGAGAGTACATGGGAAATCTCCATGCCTTCCTCTTAATTTTGTTATGAACCTAAAGCTTTTCTTAAAAAGTTAATTCTGAATTAAAAAATAATATATATAAGGCATTGTAAAGGTTGAATGGATCAAAAATAATGCTTAATTAAAAATATATATGCTTTATATAAAAATATATATAGTACTAGTTTGCTAGGGCTGCTGTTTCTCATGATACTGGAGACTCAAAATCAGGGATAAAGTTATTATCAGGGATGCTTCCTCCTGATGTCTCATTTCTTGGTTTATATATTGCCTTTTGTTTCCCTCCAGTTCCTTCCTGTATAACGGTTTCTGGGTCCTAATCTTCTCGTCTTATAAGAGGATCATTCATATTGGATTGAGACCCACTCTAACAAACTCTGGGCTTTCCCAGGTGGTGCCTGTGGTAAACAAACAAACAAACAAAAAAACCACCTGCCAATGCTTGAGACATAAGACATGTAAGAGATGCAAGTTTAACCCCTGGATCCCCTGGAGGAAGGCAAGGAAAGCCACTCCAGTATTCTTGCCTAGAGAATCTCATGGACTGAGGAGTCTGGCGAGTTACAGCCCACAGAGTCTCAAAGAAGTGGACATGACTGGAGAAAATTAGTATGCATGCACTAATAAATTCATTCTAACAATTATCATATTACTAACTTAACTACCATATCACTAACTTAACTCTACCTGAAGGTAGAGTTACATTCTGATACTGAGAGTTATTACATCAATGTGAGAATTTAGTAAGGGGAATATAAATAAGCCCATAATGCATGCATGTGTGTATATGTGTATTATATATATATATGTATGTACATATATACACATATGGAATATATACACATATACATATGGTCACATATAGTAACAAGCATCATTCTGGGAGATGGTGTATATATACATATACATATATGTGTGTATATATGTATATATCAGTATATCAGTCAGTTCAGTCACTCAGTTGTGTCTGACTCGGCTACCCCATGGACTGTAGCACACCAGACTTCTCTGTCCATCACCAACTCCCAGAGCCTGATCAAACTCATGTCCTTCATGTCAGTGATGCCATCAAACCACCTCATCCTCTGTCATCCCCTTCTTCTCCCTCCTTCAGTCTTTCCCAGCATCAGGGTCTTTTCCAATGAGTCAGTTCTTCACATCAGGTAGTCAAAGTATTGGAGCTTCAGCTTCAGCATCAGTCCTTCCAATGAATATTCAGGACTGATTTCTTTAGGATGGACTGGTTGGATCTCCTTGCAGTCCAAGGGACTCTCAAGAGTCTTCTCCAACACCACAGTTCAAAAGCAGCAATTCTTTGGTGCTCAGCTTTCTTTATAATCCAACTCTCACATCCATACATGACTACTGGGGGGGAAAAAAAAAAACAAAAACAAAAACATAGCTTTGACTAGTTGGACCTTTGTTGGTAAAGTAATGTCTCTGTGTTTTTTTTTTTTTTTTTAATATGCTGTCTAGGTTGATCATTGAAGAAGGAAATGGCAACCCACTCCATTATTCTTGCTTGGAGAATCCCAGGGACCGGGGAGCCTGGTGGGCTGCTGTCTCTGGGGTCGAACAGAGTCGGACATGTCTGAAGCAATTTAGCAGCAGCAGGTTGATCATAGTTTTTCTTCAAAGGAGCAAGCATCTTTTATTTTCACCATAGCTTTGACTAGATGGACCTTTGTTGGTAAAGTAACGTCTCTCCTTTGTTTTTAAAGGTGTCAAGTTCAATAGTCACACTCTCTCCAAATGCAAAAGCAGGTATAATTCAACTCAACACAGAAGCTTCTGTGTAAGGAGAATCTGAGACACTGTATAGAAAGTTAAGTTAAAGATGATACTGTGGTTTTCTTTTGTGTGTGTTTTGAAGGTGTGGCTCTTCCTTTGTCACCTGAATTTAGCTAAGAAATGGTTATCCTGATGAAATATCAACAGCTGACCCACAGAAAAAGGGACAAATTCTAAAAATCGAAAAACAAGCATAATTACACACACACACAAAAACCTGCCACTGCTTCTTTCCTCTACATTTTGCATTTAAAACTTGCATTTTTTTTTTTTCCTTAATCCTGAAAAGTAGACAGTAAAACAGCTCCTGGAAGAATTTACAACCAATTGCATGAGAGTCTGGGAAGTGGAATTGCCCTTGCAGGGATGGGAGGAGAAGACAGGAAGCCCCCCCCACCCCCACCCCTTAGTGCTGTAGCCTCACTGTAGGAACAAGGAGGGGGCATGGGTCTTTAGTCCAGAAAGAGAAAGGGGGGAGAAAGAGGGGAGGAGGGGACTCTGAAAAACAGAAAATAAAATGTCACCGTTGCCTGTTTGAATCCAGAAGAAATGCCCAGCCCCGTGTGGGGGAAGAGCCCCTCAGAGCGGAGGCAGCCCTGGGGGACCCTGCCTCCAGTACCTCTGGACCCAGTGGGAGTGAACGAGGAGGGTCGGGATGGGCCCTAATGGAGGAAGCCAGCAGGGGCCTCCAGAACACGCCAGCTGGTGTGTGCCTGTGCCCCCCATGTATTCTCCAGGATGGGCTGGCTGGTGTGTTCTCCAGGACAGGCCAGATGCTGTGTGTTTTCTGTGTTCTCCAGGAGCCCGGCTGCTGTGTGCCTGTGACCTCCCGTGTGTTCTCCAGGATGCGCCGGCTAGTGTGTGCCTATGACCCTGTGTGTTCTCCAGGACGCTTGGCTTCTGTGTGCCTGTGCCCCTCGTGTGTTCTCCAGGATGTGCAGGCTGGTGTGAGCCTGTGACCCATGTGTTCTCCAGGACATGCCAGCTGATATGTGCCTATGACCCTGTGTTTTCTCCAGGAAGCTCAGCCGCTGTGTGCCTGTGGCCCCCGTGTGCCTGTGGCCCCCGTGTGTTCTCTAGGACGCCCGGCTGCTGTGTGTTCTCTAGGACGCCTGGCTACTGTGTGCCTGTGCGCCCAGTGTGTTCTCCAGGACTCCTGGCCACTGTGTGCCTGTGACCCCGTGTGTTCTCCAGGACGTGCCGGCTGGTGTGTGCCTCTGCCTCCTCTGTGTTCTCCATGATGCGCCGGCGGCCTTGTGCCTCTGCCCCCCGTACATTCCCGGAGTAGCTCCGTAGTCATAGTTCCTCTGGCATGGTGGCTACTGGTCCTGGTTCTGATAGTCCTGGTTCCATTGCTTGGCCTACCGTTGATCTTGGTTGCAGTTGGGCTAGGGTAGGTCTGTGCCTTGGGGGGCAGTGGGGGGTGCAAGGGACTGGATTACAGCCCTGTAGCTGGCATAGTTCTAAGCAGGTGTTGGCGGAGGTGAGGTGGTGGGGCTGTGTAGCTCTGGCTGGACCCTCCCTGGTTGTAGGGAGGTGGTTGGGTGTGGAGGGCTGTAGCTGCTGACCGGAGGGGTGCTGGTTTTGGCCCCCAAGCTGGGGGGTGTTGCAGTTGGCCCCTGGGGGATTCAGAGCAGGGCTGTAGGTGGGTGGTGGTGGAGGCTTCTATGGGGGAGACTGTTGCTGGGGAACCGGGTTGTAGCTGCCTCACTTGTTGGAGTTGTTCCCAGGTTGTTACCCCAATTGCTCTGGTTGTAGCCACCACCTCCACTATGGTTGAAATCTCCTGGGTAGTTGCCTCCTATATTGCTGCCTCCTCCTCAGTTGTGGAAGCCTCCTCAGTTGCCCCCTGGGGACATTGGTTGTCACAGCGCTGGGAACTGCCACCACCCCCACGGCCCCAGGAGCCACCCCGACTAAGTGGTTAGCACTCCCTTCATCAGCGGTCCCCTCCCACAGCCTTCCTTGCTGGGCTGCCTCACCAGCTTGTCTGTGGCCTCTCGCTGCAGCTCAGTGAACATCACCTTGTCCAGGAGGTCCTCAGCATTGCGCAAGGAGAAGTTGGCTTTCATTTCTAAGACCACATAATCCGGGACATCCTTCCCTTCTTTGTCGGTCTGCTTTATTGTTCGATCTTTCAGAACCTGCTCAGTAGGACAAATTCCAAGAGCCTTTCACTGCAGGCCTTCACAAGGGTCTCATTTTTCATCTCTAGAGTGACCCATAAACATTCGTCTGATTTAGGCTATAGTTGTGCTTCTTGCAGGCAGTGATGTGGACAAGACAGTTGGGCACTGGGTGGTGGCCGGGGACATCAGGATAGCCCAGCAGCCTGTGTGGTTCCACTGAGGCCTAAGCCCATTACCCACATCTCATCCACGATGAGCTGGTATCCAGGAGGTTATGCTTCTCAAAGGGGCTGCAGGATGCGCGTTTGATGGCCCATGTGGTTTTGCCGGCAGCTGGCAGGTCTGCCAGCATCAGAATCTCACACTCCGCCTTGCTCTTTGGTCCAAAGTTGCCCCCGTAGTAAATCACTTTTTACTAATATTGAAATTTACTAAAATTATAATCATAATCATAATTCATAAATGGTTTCTTGGAATTGGTAAAAAAAAAAAGATTCATAAATTTAAAATGAATATATTTCTGAGAATTTTCAATTGATTTTGAAATATAAGCAATATTTAAAATAATGCCAGCATAATGAAATAAATTACCATTATAAAGTCATGTATTCCTAAACACATTTTATGTATGTAAATATGCATATCTTTGGATTTCTCCCCAGAACTTCATCAATTATGAATAAATCAATTAGCTATTATTTCCAACTGTTTTTTACAGTTGTGATTGCAATCAGTTACACAGATTCTTCCTATTTTTTTTGTTTGTTTAATCTTTTATTGTTTTAAAAATGAAACTGAAAATTTAAGAAGAATTTATATGACTGTTTTAGTGAAGGCCCAATAAACGAAGGCAAGAAATATAAAAGCCATAAAATAATATATAAATCAATTTTTTCTGTGTGGAAGAAGACCAAACCAAAATCAGTAGATAAATTATAGTACAGACTAAATTCTATGATATATACTTGAACAAAAGTAAGTATCCTTGTACAAAAAGATCTCCATGGAAAATATTTTGACTAAAAATGCAGGAAAAAGGTCAAGTGTTAGAAACAATGAACAATGGTAAAAAAACAAAAATGTAAATATTGTCTCATTTATATTTTGAAAAATATTTTGTTTCAAAATTATTTTATTTCAACCATATTTTATCTTTTATAACATGACGTAAAAAGGAAAACCTACAAATGATTTTTGTTACTATAAAAATATCTATACAATTTGGACATTGATAGGATTAATTTTTTAAAACTCAGTCATTGTTAGTAGGTTAATATACAAATTTGATGAATAATTCAATTTTCTCTGAATAGTTCAATACAAATATATATATAAGCCTATTGTAGTAATTATAATTTTCAGTGGAAGAATTGCTTTGCATATTGGATTACAATAACCCATTGCAATTAAGTCACAGGAGAATATTTGATAGTGATCTCAATTCTTGATGAAATATGAAATGCACATAGATAAAATTAAAATAGAAGTTTTACCCCACTTGGGTAATCTGATAGAGTGCCTGAAGAGCTACAAATGGAAGTTCATAACATTGTGTAGGAGGTGGTGATCAAAACCATCCCCAAGACAAAGAAATGCAAAAAGGCAAAATGGTTGTCTGAGGAGATCTTACAAATAGTTGAGAAAGGAAAAGAAGAAAAAGGCAAAAGGAAAAAGAAAGGATATATTATCTGAATGCAGAGATACAAAGTATAGCAAGGAGAGATAAGAAAGTCTTAAGTGAACAATGAAAAGAAATAGAGGAAAAGAGTACAGTGGGAAAGACTAGAGATCTCTTCAAAAAAATTAGTGATACCAAGGGAACATTTCATGCAAAAATGGGCACAATAAAGGACAAACATGGTACAGACCTAACAGAAGCAGAAGGTATTAAAGAAGAGGTGACAAGAATATACAGAAGGACTATACAAAAAAGGTTTCAATGACCTGGACAGACATGATGGTGTGGTCACTTACCTAGAGCCAGACATCCTGGCACTAAAAAAAAACAAGCGGGACTTAGGAAACATTATGACAAACAAAGCTAGTGGATTTGATTGAATTCCACCTGAGACCATTCAAATCCTAAAAGATGATGCTGTTAGAGTGCTACAGTCAATATGCCAGCAAAATTGGAAAACTGAGCAGTGGCCACAGGACTGGGAAAGGTCAGTTTTCATTCCAATCCTGAAGAAGGGCAATGCCAAAGAATGTCCAAACTACTGCACTTCACATACTAGCAAGTTAATGCTCAAAATCACTCAAGCTAGGATTCAACAATATGTGAGCTGAAAACTTCCATATGTACAAGCTAAATTTAGAAAAGGCAATGGAAAATGGAACCAGAGATCAAATTGCTGACAACTGTTGGATAATAGAAAAAGAAAAAAAAATCCAAAAATTATCTACTTCTGCTTTCTTGACTTTTCTAAAAACTTTCACTGTGTAGATCACAACAAACTATGGAAAATTCTGAAAGAGATGGAAATACCAAACCTTCTTACCTGCCTCTTGAGAAACCTGTATGTAGATCAAGAAGCAACAGCTAGAACTAGACATGGAACAACAGACTGGTTCCAAGTTGGGAAAGGAGTACTTCAAGGCTGTATATTGTCACCCTGTTTATTTAACTTATATGCAGAGTACATAAAGTGAAATGCTGGGCAAGATGTATCACAAGTTGGAATATTAAGAACCTCAAATATGCTGATGACACCACCCTAATGGCCGAAAGTGAAGAGGAACTAAAGAGCCTCTCAATGAAGGTGAAAGAGAAGAATGAAAAAGCTGGCTTAAAATTCAACATTCAAAAAACTAAGATCATGGCATCCAGTCTCATCAATTCATGGCAAGTAGATGGGGAAATAATGGAAACAGTGACAGACTTTATTTTCTTGGGCTCCAACATCACTGTGGATGGTGACTGAAGCCATGAAATTAAAAGACACTTGCTCCTTGGAAGAAAAGCTGTGATAAACCTAGACAGCATATTAAAAAGCAGAGACATCACTTTGATGACAAAGGCCAGCACAGTAAAAGCTATGGTTTTTCCAGTACTCATGTATGGATATATGAGAGTTGGACCATAAAGAAGGCTGAGCAATGAAGAATTGATGCTTTTGAACTGTGGTGCTGGGGAAGACTCTTGAGAGTCCCTTGGACTGCAAGGAGATCAAACCTGTCAATCCTAAAGGAAATCAACCGTGAATATTCACTGGAAGTACTGATGCTGAAGCTAAAGCTCTAATAATTTGGCCATCTACTATGAAGAGCCAACACATTGGGAAGGACACTGACACTAGGAAAGATTGAGGGCAGGAGGAGAAAGGGGTAACAGAGGCTGAGATGGTTGAGTGGCATCATCGACTTAATGGACATGAGTTTGTCAAATTCTGGTTGCAGAGAAACTTGGAGTGCTTCAGGCCGTGGTGTGGCAGAGTCGAACACCACTGAGTGACTGAATGAGGACAGCAACCCCATTTGGCTACTGTGATTATGCCACTGGTGCAGTGAATCTGTTTAAAATTTATCCAATGTAAGTTTTGATAAAGTCTTTACAGTAAAAATACCTCAGTAAAGTTTGATTATTACTCAAAGCTGCATATATTTTCAATCACATTTTCAGCCAAATATGAATTAATCTTTTTGGCACATATTTTTATATTCTCATGTTATAAATTTTCCCATAATTAACTATTCAAATATCTTAAAGTGAGTTAATATCTAATGTTGTGAGAACTTATATATACAGTCACATTCATATTTTTTGGGGAGTTTGGCATTTACTATAATATTTTGGGACTATTATTTACAATATTAAATATATTTTAAGAGTTATTATCTGTGATTGAAAAATTTCAATTTTGGTATTCTGTTATATAAGCAAATGCATCAAAACATAAGATATATTTAATAATATTTACTTTATCAGTGTCTGCATTATTTAAACAAACCTAGGGAAATGTCTATTTTAGTAAACAGTTCCATCAATTATGAACTCTCCATGCTATGAAATACCACCAGCCACAATATTTTTAAAAGACAATTACTGATTAATTGACTTTATAGTCATTAAAAATACTTACTTTGAGATAAATATATATTGAAGAAACATAGTAAATACTCCTATGTAATGTTGTTATATTTTTGAAAAAATATACAAATAAATAAATTAAGAACCAGAATAAATATAATAAGCTTAAAAATTTCATGTCATAAGATCACAGAGAATACTAGAAATATTTACATATTTCTTTTAATAATAATCAGCTCCCATGATTATAATAGAGTAAATAAGTGGTAATTAAATGTGTCAATATACTTTCTATTGGTTACTTTATTAAAAAATTATATTATTTATGTGTAAATCCATGTAAGGTCAAATATGTAAAGAATTATTTTTTATAATTATATCTCAGTTATGAGGGGGAAATTATAGATTAAAATTTCAATAAACTATAAACACACAAAAGTTTATACACAAACTATTGGCTCTTCTTTTACAATTAATTGGATTTTCCATTAGCATTTGGTCTTTCAGTGTTGGCTCCTGTATGCTAATTTCAACAGTTGGAATGAAGAACAAAAGCTCATTTTTGCACAATATTTGCAATGAAATGAATTCTTTCAGGCATCTTTTTTTTTGTAGAATTTTCTATGGCACAAGCTTATGTTGACATTTATTTTTGAAATTCACTTATGATTTTCGAAGAATCTTGAACTGTTATTTCATTTTTTACCCAAGCTGAAAATGAAAGTTATGTAAACATAACTTCAACTTGATGAACTGTCTGGTCAAAACCATGCACTATTTTGATGTATGCAACTATTTTAACTTGGTAAATTTCTGAATGTCTCCATACATGCATCTCTAGGCCTTTAGTCAAGAATGAATGCTACTTTTCAAGAAGCTTATAAAATTGTTTTCTGATTAAATACTCTACATATAATTTATTACTGTTTCATGTTTGTTTTCTATAAAATTCATCAAGATAGAAACCATATTTAAAAAACACATACCTCACATAAAGAGTATTTGAAAAAAAAACAAAATCAAGTTTTGTGTATGTATATATATACATACATATACTTATGAATGTATAGACACATATACATGTGTATATATGTATTAATTACATAAGATCTTTTGTATGGTACCATTATTTTATATACTTCAATGCTATGCACTTTTCTTTTCTCAGAGGGAAATTTTTACCAACTATTTGATATGATCTTAATAGGCACCATGTCCTGATTTAACCCTCAGATCTGTCTTCCTTCAGAAATTTCTATAGTGTGCATAGGACATGACCATGAGGCTGTCACTTGGGTGTTGTTCTTTGGGTATCCCACAGGCATTTCAATCTCAATATATTTAAAAACCAATACAATATTGTAAAGTAATTAGCCTCTAATTAAAATAAATAAATTTAAATTTAAAAAAATCAAAACAATATCTTTTTTTTAACAACAGGGTTTCAGTTGCCAACTACATATGACTTTTCCCAAATACACAAGTCCAGAAGAACTATGTCCCTTATGTAGAACAATATTATAAATAATTTTAGATATTCACTTTACATAAAAATGTGCATAATTTTTAATTCGATACTAAAATATATACTTTACTCAGTGTTATATCATACTTCTGTTCCATACTACCTAATGTAGTTGCCTGTTCATTCGAGTACTTGCATGGTCATTATTGTTGTTCAGTCACTCAGTCATGTCCAACTCTTTGCGACCCCATGGACGCCCTTAAAGTGCTTTTATTTTCCCAAAATAGAGAAATCATGGCTTACAAGTGAAGGAAAAATTATAACAATAACTCTATATGTTTTTAGCTAATATTTATTAGGAGCTAACATATTCAAGGAACTCTGCTAAGTATTTTAAAACATTTTTCTTTTAGTCAGTGCTAACTGTATATTGGATAATAATTAATGACAATGATTGCTCATAACTGTTAAATACTTATGTCTTAGTCTTGTGCCATACAGAATACTTTTCATGCATTGTTGCATTTAATCATCAGAAATCCATTTTATTAAGTATTATTACCCTCATTTCAAAGATGAGAGAACTGAAGCTTAGCAAATATAAGTGATTTGCCCCAAATCTCCCAGCTGTTTAACTGACTGAATTAGACTTCAAACCAGAGCAATCTGACCACAGTGAATGTCAAACCACTGTTGAACTGGGTGCAACATACCACCAGTAAATTTGAATTTGCTATTAAAGCTCATCACTAATTTTAGAAGCTCAACTGATTTTAATGGTTTATACATAGGATATGAGGAAATTTAGGGGAGACAAAATAAAAGATATGCAACATTTAAAATCATTCCTGTCCTGCTGAGAAGACTAAAGCAATTCAGAATACAAAAATCATAAGAGAGGCTTTTGTTGTTTGCTCTTTCTTTCTTTTTTTTTAATTGAGGTAATTGACATATAACATCATGCAAGTTTAAGGTGTATAACATGTTAACTTGGTGCATTTATATATTACAATATGATAACCACCATAGCTCACTTAATACTTCTCATCACTTCACATCATTATCATTTCGCTTTTGCAGTGGGGACAATTAGGATCTAGTTTTTTGTTTCTTTGCTTGTTTTTTTTTTTGTTGTTGTTGTTTTGTTTTGTTTGTTTTATTTGCCACTTTCTGCATGGCATGAGGGATTGTAGTTCCCTGAGTAGGGAACAAACCTGTGACCTCTGCAGTGAAAGTGAGGAAACTTAATCACAGGAATTTCAAGATCTACTTTCTTAGCAGCTTTGAAGTTTATATTGCAATATTGCTGACTATAATCTTTATGCCTTGCATTGATCTCCATTAATTATATGTCTACCTGTTACAAATTTGTAGCCTTTAACAGTATCTCCTGGATTTCCCTGCCTCACAGCCCCTAATTTCATAAGTATGATTTTTTCAGATTCCATATATGAGTGATATCATACAGTTTTTGTCTTTCTCTGATGTATCTTACTAAGCACAATGTCCTCAAGGTTCATTTATGTTGTGAAAAGTGGTCAGATATCCTTCTTTCCTTTTATCTGAATGTTATTCAATTGTATATGTATCTATGTGTATCTGTGTATGACATATATGTACATGTGTACAGCTTTATCCATTTATCCCTTAAACCACACATTGTTTTTAAAATCTGGATAGGTTTTAGGCTTTTAGGCATAAACATGACAAAGTCAGTATCTAGTTTTAAATTCTTATTTTATGTGGAAGATTGGATTTTCATATACCATTCCATTTGAATTAAGCCATTCACATTCTTCTGTAAAAGTACTTTGTTTCACAGATTCCTTCCAGCAGATTTTATAAGAAAATAACAACTGGCTGATTTGCCAGTCACCCAGAGGAATGGAAATTATTTTTGATTTTCAACAGTTAACAGAGAACTTTTTAGAGAGGAGACAATAGACTGCTCTAGTAATTGGATTATTTGTGGATTATATAAAAAATGCTGAAAATATTGTACATATCTGCTGTTTTAATTTTCTGCCTCAAAGAAAAGCTAGGGTCAATAGTCAAACCCAGTATGTATGTAAATAAATGCTTATAAGCTCTAGAGAACACTGTCCAGATGCCTGAGGGGATTCAGCACAGTCTCATTTTTGGTGCTAAGAAACGGGGAAATTGAGACTTTTCAGATTTAAGGAGTTTCGCAGTCTGAAGCAATTCCAGTGCATTTAAAGTATAAATTCTATTCACCAGATTACTGTTTTACTCTTGCTTCAGTGCATACAGAGCTATTGCCATTAAAAAAAAAAAAAAAGGAAAGAAAGAAAGAAAGGTAATCCCACAGGCTATTTCAGTAGAAAGTTAATTTCATGCAGAACAAAATAAATAACTAAAAGATCCTCCCCTTTTATTTAAAAACACAGCAACAACAATAGCAACATTATTAATATCCTTCTCCACACTGCCTAGTTGTAACTTTTGTCATTATTTGGAACAAAGGACCAATAATGTTTTATTTCTTTTCTTTTTTTTTTTTTTTTTAGGAAGACATTATAATTTAATACTGTTTGTTAGATACAATTCTTACAACATTTTAACTGGAAATCCCAACTCCATTGAGTTTCAGAGCTGCTAAGAAATATTTCAGTTTATGATTTCTTAAGTTTAGACTTCTGAAGATTCTTTAAATGAATTGTACATTCTAAGGGTGGGTTGTTTTTTGCTTCAGCCTCTTTATTGCAATGGATCAATTCCAGACCAGATATATCTACTTGTTCTGTGTAGCACTTGGTGGGCATATTAAATTTGAGGACCCCTGTATTTCTTCTATTTTGGAAAAGTTTATGCCATTTCCTTAATGTTCTTTTTTTGGTTGTGCTGCATGACTTGTGGGATCTTAGTCCCCTAACCAGGGATTGAACCTGGGCCCTCTGCACTGAAAGCACTGAGTCCTAACCACTGGACCACCAGGGAATTCCTTCAGTGCTGTACTTGTGACTCTCTCATTAGGTGTATGTTGGAGATGTCCAATTGATCCTACATATTTTTAAACTGCTTTATCATAATTATGATTTAGCCTTTTTATTTCACTGTGATAGGTTTTGGGGAAGTTCCTTGATATTCTTCCATTTTAGTAATTCCCTCACGATTATCTCACCTATTGAAATTTAAAAAGTTAACTTCTATTTTTCACTTTGTAGGATTTCTAATTTTTTTTCAAAATGCCTATTTTCATTTCATTTCTGCTTCTTTATTTCATAATTTCTTGATCCATAAGTGTATTATTCCTTTTTTAAAAATCTCTTTGAGCATTCTAAAATCATGTCAAGATTCCTTTTATTTATTTTCATTTTGTTGCTTCTTAGTTTTCTTCATGTGGTATAAAATTTTATTTATTTTATTTTTTTGTCATTTTCTTTTTTTTTTTAATTTTATTTTGTTTTTAAATTTTACAATATTGTATTAGTTTTGCCAAATATCGAAATGAATCCGCCACAGGTATACCTGTGTTCCCCATCCTGAACCTTCCTCCCTCCCCATACCATCCCTCTGGGTTGCAGCCAGCCCCAAGAATCCAGTATGGTGCATCGAACCTGGACAGGCATCTCGTTTCATACATGATATTATACATGTTTCAGTGCCTTTCTCCCAAATCTTCCCACCCTCTCCCTCTCCCACAGAGTCCATAAGACTGAGCTATACATTGGTGTCTCTTTTGCAGTCTCCTACACAGGGTTATTGTTACCATCTTTCTAAATTCCATATATATGCGTTAGTATACTGTATTGGTGTTTTTCTTTCTGGCTTACTTTACTCTGTATAATAGGCTCCAGTTTCATCCACCTCATTAGAACTGATTCAAATGTATTCTTTTTAATGGCTGAGTAATACTCGATTGTGTATATGTACCACAACTTTCTTATCCATTCATCTGCTGATGGACAGCTAGGTTGCTTCCATGTCCTGGCTATTATAAACAGTGCTGCGATGAACATTGGGGTACACGTGTCTCTTTCCCTTCTGGTTTCCTCAGTGTGTATGCCCAGCAGTGGGATTGCTGGATCATAAGGCAGTTCTATTTCCAGTTTTTTAAGGAATCTCCACACTGTTCTCCATAGTGGCTGTACTAGTTTGCATTCCCACCAACAGTGTAAGAGGGTTCCCTTTTCTCCACACCCTCTCCAGCATTTATTGCTTGTAGACTTTTGGATTGCAGCCATTCTGACTGGTGTGAAATGGTACCTCATAGTGGTTTTGATTTGCATTTCTCTGATAATGAGTGATGCTGAGCATCTTTTCATGTGTTTGTTAGCCATCTGTATGTCTTCTTTGGAGAAATGTCTATTTAGTTCTTTGGCCCATTTTTTGACTGGGTCATTTATTTTTCTGGAGTTGAGCTGTAGGTGTTGCTTGTATATTTTTGAGATTAGTTGTTTGTCAGTTGCTTCATTTTGTTTTATTTCTTAATTAAGGGCAATCAAATATATTATGAAGCACTTAGTGTAATTGTGATATTCAAGAATAACTTTAACATTACAACACATGTAATCCTTCTCAGATCCAATACAAAGTCTATCAGAAAGAAGTAATGGAATTTGGAAATGTGAAATGAGAGTTAAAAGATTTAGAATTAAGTACTTTGGAAAGTGGCCACTGATATTTAAATCAAATGGACTGTACAGATGTAACATCTGCCCAGCAGGGAACTGCACTAATAAACTTATTTGTAGTTATTAAAGTTATGAGTAAACAGCTAAGCTATGTGTTTTTTTCTATTGCTATTATGGTGGAACAATCAAGTTTGGTGTAAAAATGTTCTAACTGTATGATTAAAAAGCTATTTTTCTTCAACCTATTATTAGGTGACAACCAAAAGTAGAGCTATTTTAATGTAATATTTTGATTATATAAAATTTAAAGAGTTGGAATAATGTTCTATTAGATCTAGAATTTATTTAAAATAAGGAAATGAAGTTAAAATTTTTTACCTCATTCATAAATTAAACTTTCAGAAATGTTTGAATCTAATTTGGACAGTTTTTACTACATTTTTAATTATTTGCTGGAACTCAAGAAGAAGAGGTTAAAATTTCTATAACACTCAGTTTTATTTTCTTATCTCTCTCTTTCATTCTTTTTGATTGGAGAAGTTATTGTGTCATATTACATTTAATTAGATATTTCATTTTAATCACTTACTTGAAGTCTTTCTTCTACTCTTGAATATAAGATGTATCTGGAGGAAAGGTCATATCTCTTAATTCACTGGCATTTTCTGGAATAGTGTCTGAGACAGGTTTGTTAAATAGAGAATGAAGAAACAAATGTTGGATAATACCAGGTAGAAAAAATCAAAGATTCTCTTAAGAAAATTTCTGAGAGTAATTGTAGCAAGATTTTAGGAGGAAATAGAAATAAGAAAAATACCCAACATGTATCAATGTAATACAATCAGATAGATGGCAATTTTGATTTTATGTTAAGATTTGTGAAATTTACAGTATTTGAAGAATTAAGTAAATAAAGAAAATAAAATCAGTATTGAAAATCAAAATCCATATTGAAAATCAAAATCCATAATGAAGGAATATGTTAATAAGTTGTATTGCTTAGTCCTCTTACATTTATGGAGACAGAGACTTGTCAGTCTAAACATTTGAAGCCAGAAAATTTTCATAAATCATCTAGAGACCCACTTAAACACACTATTATATTAAGTGACAGAAGAACGCAGAAAATACCTTGTCACACTGTGCATCCTCTGAAATAATTTTTTAAAGTATATATCAATTATTTAAAGAAGTATCTTAGTCCATGGGTTGGCTAAGAGTCAGACATGACTGAGCGACTTCCCTTTCACTTTTCATTTTCACGCATTGGAGAAGGAAACGGCAACCCACTCCAGTATTCCTGCCTGGAGAATCCCAGGGACAGGGGAGACTGGTGGGCTGCCATCTATGGGGGCGCACAGAGTCAGACATGACTGAGGTGACTTAGCAGCAGCAGCAGTATTAGCATCATAAGTATTAAACAGTAAGCAGGAGAGGTCCAGCAAGAGTTCAGTTCTGACTCAGTTCAAATGGACATCAGCTAAATGGCCTGAAGTTTGCTTTTATTTTAATAGTGTCTCATGTTTGAAAAAAAGAAAAAAGTGTCCAGGTCATTAAGCCGACACGTTCTGAATGTGTGCTTGCTAGGTAGTTTCAGTGCTGTCCAACTCTGTGTACCCTATGGGCTGTAGCCCACCAGGCTCCTCTGTCCATGGATTCTCCAGGCAAAGATACTAGAAATGTGTTGCCATGCCCTCCTCCAGGTGATGTTCCCAATCCAGGGATAGAACCTACATCTCTTGCATCTCCTGCATTGGCAGGCAGGTTCTTTTACCACTCATGACACCTTGGAAGCCCAACAAGTTCTGAAGCTGGCTTAAATGACCTGCTGAAATTATTAATGTTAATTAAACTTGCATAGAGTCTTTTGGAATACAATGGAAAGGTATTCTGTAAAGATACTAAATAATGGTTAAAATTTTCCTCTTCTGCTCTGGGCATTAGTTTTACAATAATGATTAATAGAAATCTTTGCTCTCATGGGACTCATATTCTCATCAGAAACATACTTAAATCCCCAAATTAATATTACATAATATAGAGAGAGCACACAATGCTCTCATAACACCTAAACTACGTGTTTCAAAGAATTTTTATAGGAGTTTTAATTAGTTTGTAAGAAAAATTCCTGTCAAAGTATTTCAAATAAACAGTATGTCATGTAAGAAGAATCCCAAGCAAATATGATCATGGCACACTAGAAAAACAAAAGGGAGCTTGTATATGCTTAAAGGTGAGTTGTCACAAATACCCAGAAATCTGCTCATTAATTGCCTCAAGAGCTCTGAAAAGGAGATTTGATTTTATCTCAAGATAAAAATCAGGAAGTCATTAAATAACTTATCTTTAAGCAGGTGAGTAAAGTGATTTGAATACTAATACATTTTTAAACTATCTGCCAAATAGTTTGAAGGAGACAAGAGGGTGGCATGAAGATAAGGCTTTCAAATATCCTGTGGAGGTTGGTGACTTGAATCAGAGTACTACCAGACACAATAAGGAAACTCAAGTATATTATGAACATAAAAATTTATAAGGTGCAGCAAAATAGTGCTTAAATGGAAATTTATTCTATTAAAGGTATGCATTAGCTAAATAAACATCTAAAATTAATAATCTAAAATTTCATTTTGGGAAACTAAGGAAGAAAAACAAGTAAAGCCTAAAGTAAGCAGAAGGAAAAAATAATAAAAATAGAGCAAAAATCAATAGAATTAAAAATAAGAAAAATGTGTTACTGTGAGTTTCTCAGTCATGTCTGACTCTTTGCTACCCCATGGACTGTAGCCGACCAGGCTCCTCTGTTGATGGAATTCTCCAGGCAAGAATACTGAGTTAGGTAGCCATTTGATGGGGAAAAGCAGCATAATTAAAAGCTGGTTCATTGAACAGATAAATAAGTTGGTAAATCTCTAGCTAAACTAACCAAGAAAAAAAGTTGTTCAGTTCAGTCACTCGGTCATGTCCGGCTCTTTGCGACTCCATGAATTGCAGCACGCCAGGCTTCCCTGCCCATCACCAACTCCAGGAGTTCACTCAAACTCACGTCTATCGAGTTGGTGATGCCATCCAGCCATCTCATCCTCTGTCGTCTCCTTCTCCTCCTGCCTTCAATCCCTCCCAGCGTCAGAGTCTTTTCCAATGAGTCAACTCTTCCCATGAGGTGGCCAAAGTACTGGAGTTTCAGCTTTAGCACCAGTCCTTCCAAAGAACACCCAGGGCTGATCTCCTTTATTTATTTATTTTTCTAAAGTTTGCATTTATTGAGCTTAATTGATATTTAAATATGTCATTCATAAATAATGAAAAGTGTTCCTTGCTTTGCCATAATCTCCTTTAGAATGGACTGGTTGGATATTGCAGTCCAAGGGACTTTCAAGAGTCTTCTCCAACACCTCAGTTCAAAAGCATCAATTCTTCGGTGCTCAGCTTCCTTCACAGTCCAATTCTCACATCCATACATGACTACTGGGAAAACCAGAGCCTTGACTAGACAGACCTTTGTTGACAAAGTAATGTTTCTGCTTTTGAATTGCTATCTAGGTTGGTCATCACTTTCCTTCCCAGGAGTAAGTGTCTTTTAATTTCATAGCTGCAATCACCATCTGCAGTGATTTTGGAGCCCAAAAATGAAGAAAAAAAGAAAGAAGATGCCAATTACCAGTATTAAAAGTGAAAGAAGATGAGCATCACAGATCACATAAGAATTGAAAATAAAATAAATTTTATAAACAACTCTAAAATTTAATAGCTTTTATAAAAATAGAGCAGTTGCTTGAAAGACACATGCTACCACAAGTCACACAATGAAAAATAACTAATCTGAATAAGCCATAGGTAATAAAGACACTGAATCAACCATCACGAACCTTTCAAAAAAGAAATAACCTGTAACTAATGGTTTCATTGATGAATTTTGCCAAACATTTAAGGAAAAAAGGACACCAGTTCTTTGCAATCTCTTGGAAAACAGAAAAATGATCCATATTCTATTTTATTCAATGTGGCCATAATAGCTATAAAAGGAAACCCATAAAAAGATATTACCAGGTAGGAAAACTGTAGTCTCTCTTGTATAGAGAGGTCACACTCTTAGCAAAATATTATTAAATCAATTCCAGTATGTACACAAAGAATTACACAATATGATCAAGGACGATTTATTTCAGATATGCAAGGCAGTTTTAACAATTGAAATCAATCAGTCTAAATCATATCAACAAACTACAGAAAGCAATTCATATGATTCTGTCACTTGTTGCATAAACAACTTCTGATAAAATCTGAAGTAAAGAAAACAGGAAATAGAGGGGAATTTCTTCAAATTGATAGAGAAATCCACATAACATTATTTATAACAGGAAGTTAGACATATTTCCTCTAAGAACTAGGAAAAGGCAAAGATATCCCTGTTAGCAACACTGTTCAACATTATACTGAAAGGCCCATTTAGTATATAAAGAAAATAAAGGTATAGAGACAAAATAAGAAAAGTTAAAACTCTCATTCTTTACAGATGATATTATTGTCTATGTAGAAAATCCTAAAGATTGAAATATAAATTTCCATAGTGAAAAAACCACTACTCTAGGGTAAACGGGCTTCCCTGGTGGCTCAGATGGTAAAGTGCCTGCCTGCAGTGCGGTAGACCCAGGTTTGATCCCTGGATCCCCTGGAGAAGGAAATGGCAACCCACTCCAGTACTCTTGCCTGGAAAATTCCATGGACTGAGGAGCCTGGTGGGCTACAGTCCATGGGGTCGCAAAAAGTCAGACACCAGACACGATTGAGTGACTTCACTTTCACTTTCACTAGGGTAAGAGGATACAAGTTTAGTATTCAAAATTAATTTCTTCCCAAAATACTAGACATGAACAATTAGAATTAAAAATTGTAACACAGTACAATTTATTTTGGCACCAAAAATGAGAAAATTGCTTGTATATAAATCTAACAAATATGCACAAGAATGGAATGAAGAAAACTATAAAACACCAATGAACAAAAATTTGATGAAGGTACAAATAGATGGAGATATATTTTATGTTTATAGATAGGAAGACTCATTGTTAAGATATTAATTCTTTCCAACCTGATCTATGCAATCTCAATCAAAATCCCAATGAGCTATTGTGCATATTAACAAAGTTATTCTAAAGATTAGGTAAAAATGCAGAAGACCAAGAATAGCCAAGACAATACCAAAGAAGGAGAACAAATTGAGAAAACTCATACTTCTTATCTTGCTGATCCTACCAGTTACATCAATTGTCTTGCTGTATCTCACAACAGACTTTAAGACTAACTTTCTTTATGCCTGGATCTAATGGGTACACAACAAAACTCATCTTGCTCAAGCAAGATGTTTTTCCTTAAGCTCTGTACTAATGATTATATAATAACAATGTATCTTGCTTGAGAACATGTTTCTGCTTATTAAAAAGGACATTCTGACTAACCTTGTTATCTTGTGGGAGTGGGTCTGGTAAGACCTTTCTATTGTTATGAAAAGGCAAAATGATAGGATACTGAAAGAGGAACTCCCCAGGTCAGTAGGTACCCAGTAGGCTACTGGAGATCAGTGGAGAAATAACTCCAGAAAGAATGAAGGGATGGAGCCAAAGCAAAAACAATACCCAGTTGTGGATGTGACTGGTGATAGAAGCAAGGTCCAAACTGTAATGAGCAACATTGCATAAATACCTGGAATGTTAGGTCCATGAATCAAGGCAAATTGGAAGTGGTCAAACAGGAGATGGCAAGAGTGGACGTCGACATTCTAGGAATCAGCAAACTAAAATGGACTGGAATGGGTGAATTTAACTCAGATGGCCATTATATCTACTACTGTGGGCAGGAATCCCTTAGAAGAAATGGAGTAGCCAACATGGTCAACAAAAGAGTTTGAAATGCCGTACTTGGATGCAATCTCAAAAACGATAGAATGATCTCTGTTCATTTCCAAGGCAAACCATTCAATATCACAGTAATCCAAGTCTATGCCACAACAAGTAATGCTGAAGAAGTTGAAGTTGAACAGTTCTAAGAAAACCTACAGGACCTTTTAGAACTAACACCCAAAAAAGATACCCTTTTCATTATAGGAAACTGGAATACAAAAGTAGAAAGTCAAGAAACACCTGGAGTAACAGGCTAATTTGGCCTTGGAATACAGAATGAAGCAGGGCAAAGGCTAACAGAATTTTGCTAAAAGAATGCACTGGTCATAACAAACACCCTCTTCCAACAACACAAGAGAAGACTCTACACGTGGACATCACCAGATGGTCATCACCGAAATCAGATTGATTCTATTCTTTGCAGCCAAAGATGGAGAAGCTCTATACAGTCAGCAAAAATAAGACTGGGAGCTGACTGTGGCTCAGATCATGAACACCTTATTGCCGAATTCAGACTTAAACTGAAGAAAGTAGGGAAAACAACTAGACCGTTCAGGTATGACCTAAATCAAATCCCTATGATTATACCGTGGAACTGAGAAATATATTTAAGGGACTAGATCTGATAGATAGAATGACTGATGAACTATGGATGGAGGTTTGTGAAATTGTAAAGGAGACAAGGATCAAGACCATCCCCATGGGAAAAAAATGCAAAAAAGTAAAATGGCTGTCTGAAGAGGCCTTATAAATAGTTGTGAAGAGAAGAGGAGTAAAGAACAATGGAGAAAAGGAAAGGTATAAGTATCTGAATGCAGAGTTCCGAAGAATAGCAAGACGAGATAAGAAAGCCTTCCTTAGCGATCAATGCAAAAAAATAGAGGGAAACAACAGAATAGGAAAGACTAGAGATCTCTTCAAGAAAATTAGAGTTACCAAGGGAGCATTTCATGCAAGGATAGGCTCAATAAAGGACAGAAATGGTATGGACCTAACAGAATCAGAGGATATTAAGAAGAGGTGGCAAGAATACACAGAACTGTACAAAAAAGATCTTCATGACCAAGATAATCAGGATGGTATGATCACTCACCTAGAGCCAGACATCCTGGAATGTGAAGTCAAGTGGGCCTTAGCATCACTATGAACAAACTAGTGGAGGTGATGGATTTCCCATGGAGCTATTTCAAATCCTGAAAGATGATGCTATGAAAGTGCTGCACTCAATATCCGAAAACAATTGGAAAACTCAGCAGTGGCCACAGGACTGGAAAAGGTCAGTTTTCATTCCAATCCCAAAGAAAGGCAATGGCAAAGAATGCTCAAACTACTGCACAATTGCACTCATCTCACATGCTAGTAAAGTAATGCTCAAAATTCTGCAAGCCAGGCTTCAGCAGTCATGAACCGTGAACTTCCAGATGTCCAAGCTGGTTTTAGAAAAGGCAGAGAAACCAGAGATCAAATTGTCAACATCCTCTGGATCATGGAAAAAGCAAGAGAGTTCCAGAAAAACATCTATTTCTGCTTTATTGACTATGCCAAAGCCTTTGACTGTGTGGATCACAATAAACTGTGGAAAATTCTGAAAGAGATGGGAATACCAGACCACCTGACCCGCCTCTTGAGAAACCTATATGCAGTTCAGGAAGCAACAGTTAGAACTGGACATGGAACAACAGACTGGTTCCAAATAGGAAAAGGAGTATGTCAAGGCTGTATATTGTCACCCTGCTTATTTAACTTATATGCAGAGTACATCATGAGAAACATTGGGCTGGAAGAAGCACAAGCTGGAATCAAGATTGCCGGGAGAAATATCAATAACCTGAGATATGCAGATGACACCACCCTTATGTCATAACTGAAGAGGAACTAAAAAGCCTCTTTATGAAAATGAAAAAGAAGAGTGAAAAAGTTGGCTTAAAGCTCAACATTCAGAAAACGAAGATCATGGCATCTGGTCCCATCATTTCATGGGAAATAGATGGGGAAACAGTGGAAAGTGTCAGATTTTATTTTTGGGGGCTCCAAAATCACTGTAGATGGTGACTGCAGCCATGAAAATAAAAGATGCTTACTCCTTGGAAGGAAGGAAAGTTATGACCAACCTAGATAGCATATTGAAAAGCAGAGACATTACTTTGCCAACAAAGGTCCGTCTAGTCAAGGCTATGGTTTTTTCAGCGGTCATGTATGGATGTGAGAGTTGGACTGTGAAGAAAGCTGAGCGCCAATGAATTGATGCTTTTGAGCTGTGGTGTTGGAGAGGACTCTTGAGAGTTCCTTGGACTGTAAGGAGAGCCAACCTGTCCATTCCGAAGGAGATTAGCCCTGGGATTTCTTTGGAAGAAATGATGCTAAAGCTGAAACTCCAGTATTTTGGCCACCTCATGCAAAGAGCTGACTAATTGAAAAAGACTCTGATTCTGGGAGGGATTGGGGGCAGGAGGAGAAGGAGACGACAGAGGATGAGGTGGCTGGATGGCATGCCTGACTCGTTGGACGTGAGTCTGTGTGAACTCCGGGAGTTGGTGATGGACAGGGAAGCCTGGCATGGTGCGATTCATGGGGTTGCAAAGAGTCAGATATGACTCAACAACTGAACTGAACTAATCTTGTTAATGTAAGATGTATTTTGTTGGATTTGATATCGTTAAAGTATACATGGTCTTGATAAGACTGGCAAGTGGTGGATTCTCTGTCCCGTTTCTGATGTCTATGTCAGATGCTTTCTCTGTCCTTTTTACTGTAATAAAACTTCTGCCAAACAAAAGCTCTGAGTGATCAAGTCTGATTCCTTGTTTCAAAGTTAAATCTTCTTATTCAGAGATCAAGATTCAGACATTACTCAACATAAGCTATCAAGAGGAGCCTGATGTTAATTTTCAAAAAGAAGGAAAAAAGAAGGTATAAACATAAAGTTTACACCTTTCACAAAAATTAACTTAAAATGAAACAGAGTTATTTGTATAAATCACAAAACATAGTCTACAAAAAAATTAAAAGAATGTCTAGTTGATCTTTTATCTAGTGATATGTTTTTTAGATACAATACCATAACTGTAATCCATGAAAGAAGATAAGTTGAAGTGATGTGACCAGATGTCCCAATCTCAGTTTTCTGAATGCTGAGTTTTAAGCCAGGTTTTTCACTTTCCAGGAGAAGGCAACCCACTCCAGTACTCTTGCCTGGAAAATCCCATGTATGGAGGAGCCTGGTAGGCTTCAGTCCATGGGGTCGCGAAGAGTCAGACATGACTGAGCAACTTCACTTTTACTTTTCGCTTTCATGCACTGGAGAAGGAAATGGCAACCCACTCCAGTGTTCTTGCCTGGAGAATCCCAGGGACGGCAGAGCCTGGTGGGCTGCCATCTATGGGGTCACACAGAGTTGGACACGACTGAAGTGACTTAGCAGTTTCACTTTCCTCTTTCACCTTTTTCAAGAGACTCTTTAGTTTCTCTTCACTGTCTGCCATAAGGGTGGTGTCATCTGTATATCTGATGTATTGATATTTCTCCTGAAAATCTCAATGTCAACTTGTACTTCATCCAGCCAGCATTTCACATCATGTACTCTGCATATAAATTAAATAAGCAGGGTGACAATATACTGGACATACTCCTTTTCCAATTTTGAAACTGCCCATTTCCCTATGTCTGGTTCTAGCTCTTGCTTCTTCTTCTTCTTTTTAATCATTTTTATTGAAGGATAATTGCTTTACATAATTTTGCTTTTTAGCATTAATCAGCCATAGGTATACATATATCTCCTCCCTTTTGAGCCTTCCTCCCACCAGTTCCCTCTCTAGCTGTTTCTTCCTAACCTGCATTCAGATTTATCAGGAGGCATGCAAGGCAGTCTGGAATTCCCATCTCTTTAAGAATTTTCCACAATTTGTTCTGAACCACACAGCCAAAGGCTTTAACATAGTCAATGAAGCAGAAGTAGTTTTTTTTTTTTTCTTTTCTGGAATTATCTTGCTTTTCCTATGATTCAATGGGTGTTGGCAATTTGCTCTCTAGTTCCTCTGCCTTTTCTAAATGAAGCTTGAACATCTGCAAGTTCTCAGTTCACATACTAGTGAAGCCTAGCTTGGAGAATTTTGAGCATCACTTTATTAGTATGTACGATTATTGCAATTATGTGGTAGTTTGCACTTTCTTTGGTGTTGCCTTTCTTTGGGATTGGAATGAAAACTGACATTTTACAGTCTTCTGGCCACTGCTGAGTTTTCCAAATTTGCTGGGATATTGGGTGCAGCACTTTCACAGCATCATCTTTCAGGATTTGAAATAGCTGAACTGGAATTCCATCACCTCCACTAGCTTCGTTCATAGTGATGCTTCCTAAGCCCTCCTTGACTTTGCATTCCAGGAGGTCTGACTCCAAGAGGGTGATCACACCCATCATGGTTATCTGGGTCATGAAGATCTTTTTTTGTATAGTTCTTCTGTGCATTCTTGCCACCTCTTGTTAATATCCTCTGCTTCTTTTAGGCCCATACCATTTATGTCCTTTGTTGTGCCCATCTTTGCATTAAAGGGCTTCCCTTGTGGTTCAGCTGTTAAAGAATCCACTTGCTATGCAGGAGACCTGGGTTCTATCCCTGGGTTGGGAAGATCCCCTGGAGAAGGGAAAGGCTACCCTCTTCAGTATTCTGGCCTGGAGAATTCCAATGACTATACAGTCCATGAGGTTACAAAGAGTTGGACACAATTTAACGACTTTCACTTTCACTTGCCTGAAATATTCCCTTGGTATCTCTAATTTCTTTGAAGAGATCTCTAGTCTTTCCCATTCTATTGTTTTCCTCTTTCCCATTCTATTATTTTGTACTGATTTCACTGAGGAAGGCTTTCTTGTCTCTCCTTGCGATTTTTTGGAACTTTGCATTCTAATGGGTATGTATTTCCTTTCTTCCATTACCTTTCACTTCTCTTCGTTTCTCAGCTACTTCATTTTGGGGTGGATATTTTTGACCACTGCCTGCTGTACAGTGCTATGAACCTCTGCCCATAGCTCTTTAGCTCTTTAGGCACTCTGTCTATCAGAGCCAATCTCTTGAAACTATTTGTCATTTGCATTGTATAAACATAATGCATTTGATTTAGGTCATACCTGAACCCCTTGTGGCAGAAAGTGAAGAAGAACCCATTCAGGTATGACCTAAATCAAATGGTCTTTTGGGGGCTTTTCCTTTGCCTTGGACATGGGGTATCTTTTTTTGGTGGTATCCAACATTCTCCTGGTGGTGTTTATTCAGGAGCTAGTTGTAATTCTGTTGTTCTTGCAGGAGAAGATGAGTGCATGTCCTTCTACTCCACCATCTTAGGAGTCATGTGCAATAATCAATAAAGAATTCTTAAAATTCAGCAATATAATAATGGAGCCAAATTTTAAAAATGATTAAAGATAACTGACAAAGTATATACACAGATGACAAATAAGCATCCAATAAGATTTTGTATATAATTTGTCATTAGTAAAAACAATAATGAAGTACTACAACACACGTATTGGTTCCGTTCAATTCAGTTTAGTCACTCAGTTATGTCCAACTCTTTGTGACCCCATGGACTGCAGAATGCCAGGCCTCCCTGCCCATTGCCAACTCCCGTAGTTTACTCAAACTCATGTTCATTGAGTCGCTGATGCCATCCAATCACCTCATCCTCTGTCATCTCCTTCTCCTCCTTCCTTATATCTTTCCCAGCATCAGTGTCTTTTCCAATAAATAAGTTCTTCGCATCAGGTGGCCAAAGTATTGGAGTTTCAGCTTTACCATCAGTTATTCCAAAGAATACTCAGGACTAATTTTCTTTAGGATAGACTGGTTGGATCTCCTTGCAATCCAAAAGACTCTCAGCAGTCTTCTGCAACACCTCAGTTCAAAAGCATCAATTCTTCAGCACTCAGCTTCCTTTATAGTCCAACTCTCACCTCCATAATGGCTCCTGGAAAAACAATAGCCTTGACTAGATGGACCTTTGTTTGGAAAGCAGTGTCTCTGCTTTTTAATATGCTCTCTAGTTTAGTCATAACTTTTCTTTCAATGAGTAAGTGTCTTAATTTCATGGCTGCAAGCACCATCTGCAGTGATTTTGGAGCCCCCAAAATAAAATATCTCACTGTTTCCACTGTTTTCCCATCTATTTGCCATGAAGTGATGGGACTGAATGCCGTAATCTTAATTTTCTAAATGTTGAGCTTTAGGCCAACTTTTTCACTTTGCTCTTTCACCTTCATCAATAGGCTCTTTAGTTCTTCTTCACTTTCGGCCATAAGGGTGGTGTCATCTGCATATCTGAGGTTATTGATAGTTCTCCTGGGAATCTTAATTACAGCTAGTGCTTCATTCAGCCCAGTGTTTCTCATGATGTACTCTGCATGTAAGTTAAATAATAGGGTGACAATATACAGCCTTGATATACTCATTTCCTGATTTGGAACTAGCCTGTTGTTCCATGTCCAGTTCTACATGTTGTTTCCTGACCTGCATACAGATTCCTCAAGAGGCAGATCAAGTGGTTTGTATTCCCATCTCTTTCAAAATTTTCCACAGTTTTTGGTGATTCACAGAGTCAACTTCATGGGAAATAGATGGGCAAACAGTGGAAACAGTGTCAGACTTTATTTTTCTGGGCTCCAAAATCACTGCAGATGGTGATTGCAGCCATGAAATTAGAAGACGCTTACTCCTTGGAAGAAAAGTTATGACCAACCTAGATAGCATGTTCAAAAGCAGAGACATTACTTTGCCAACAAAGGTCCATCTGGTCAAGGCTATGGTTTTTCCAGTGGTCATGTATGGATGTGAGAGTTGGACTGTGAAGAAAGCTGAGTGCCGAAGAATTGATGCTTTTGAACTGTGGTGTTGGAGAAGACTCTTGAGAGTCCCTTGGACTGCAAGGAGATCCAACCAGTCCATTCTGAAGGAGATCAGTCCTGGGATTTCTTTGGAAGGAATGATGCTAAAGCTGAAACTCCAGTACTTTGGCCACCTCATGTGAAGAGTTGACTCATTGGAAAAGATTGATGCTGGGAGGGATTGGGGGCAGGAGGAGAAGGAGACGACAGAGGATGAGATGACTGGATGGCATCACTGACTTGTTGGACGTGAGTCTGTGTGAACTCCGGGAGTTGGTAATGGACAGGGAGGCCTGGCGTGCTGCGATTCATGGAGTCGCAAAGAGTCGGACACGACTGACTGACTGAACTGAACTGAACAGAGTCAAAGACTTTAATATAGTCAATAATACAGAAATAGACATCTATTAGAATGTCTAAAATACAAAGAAATAATCATTCCAAGTGTTGGCACAGTTTTAGAAAATGTCATTCATATATAGAGGGAATGAAAAAATGGTAGAACTTTTTAGACATTAAAAATTAAACTTTGTATAAAGGTACACATAGCTTTATCATATGACTCAGTAATCATACTCTAATTTGTACTCAATTGACTTGAAAAAGACATTACACAAAACCCTGCATGTGAATGTTTTTTGAAGCTTTATTCATAATCAAAAAAATCTGGAGGTAACCAAGGCATCCTTCAACAGATAATTTGGTGAACAAATTGGGGTAAATCCATAAAAGAAACTATATTCAGCAATTTTACTAATTGAGAGCTCAAACCAAAGAAAAAATCGGTGTATAAATCTCACAGGAATACTGCTGATGGAAGACAGTGCTGATGGAAGAAGATGCATATAATAATTCCAATTATATGGTATTTTTGAGAAAGAAAATTATAGAGATAACAAAAACATAAAGATAATATAAAGATTAATGATTCTTGTAGATTCAGGGAATGGGGAGTAGATAGAATAGGTGAATATAGAGCTCTGAGCTAATTTCATATGATTCTGTAACGGATACCTAGCATGATGCACTTATCAAAACCCATAAAACCTGTATGCATGAAGAGCGAACCATAATATATGCAAATTACTATAAAATCATTTAGGAGGTTGGAGAATGCCAAGCTAGAATGCAGACTATGACAAAAAAAATCTAATTATAGTTATGCTCATGTTTGTTCACATATAAAGAACAGTTGCTAACCGAGTAATTATGAAACTGCATGGAGCCATTTTACTCAGGGCTTGGGTTAAAATTTTCAGTATCACTATTTGTGAATAATGGTATTGACTAATTAAGAAAATGGAAAGGAGGTATTTGGGGCTTGATTTCTCACTATTGGAGTCTGAATTTACAGATAAACAAGGATAAAATCTGGAATGATCTATGGTAATGGACTGGAGTTGGAGTGGCCAGCATGAACTCATGGTTACTGTAAAACAGATACATATATAAATGTTTATTTATATTCAAAATAATATAGATATACTTATTTCTCTGCTCTATGAGCGGGACCTGAAATACATGTTGAAACAAATATGGCCACTCCCCAAATCTTGGTTTCTGATGCCATTCCCTAGTAAAAGGAACTAAGGGTCTTCAGAAAAAGTCTTATTTTAGCTCTGTAGCAGAAAATAGATGCAGCCTTAACCCTGGAGTATCTTGTAATTACAGAAAGTAAGGAAGACAAGTAAAGAATGGAGGAGGGATGGAGAGAGACAAAGAGAAAGAGAGAGAGAAAGCCCATATTGAGGCAAGTATATAAAAAATAAAAAAGAACAAAGACAGGAGCCAACTGAAAGATTTCCCAGTGGTCAAAATGAAACAATTTGAGCTACACAATTTAAAGAAAAGGGAAGATTGGATTATATCCCAAATTATAAAATTAATATTCATTAATATATGCATTTTAAATGAATAAATAAATAAGGAAGGGAGGATAGAGTAATAAATTAATTCCAAATCATTTTTCTAGGCACTCTGCCCTAAAGTTAAGGGAAGGTAACTCCTCACTCCTTAAGTGTGTGTTGCACTTTTACATTTCTTTTCAAAAATTACACTAGGGAAAGGTGTCAAAGTGAAACTTGAAAGTGGAGAAACCTGACAAATACTTCTCATGTAGGTCAAGGTCAACATGAAGCACATTGACAGTATGTACCCTTGATATGGTGTGATGAAAATAGCACTTTACATCTATAGTACTTCTTCCAATGATCTGTAGGTTTAGTCTAATCATAAGAAAATCATCATACAAATCCCCAGTTGAAGAGCATTCTATAACTTACCTAACCAGTACTTCTCAAAATTCTGAAAGCCACCACAAATAAATAAAACATCTGAGAAACTAGGAGAGCCCAGAAAATGACTAACCATAAAGTATCATATTGGATGGAATATCGGAATTTGAAAAGACATTGGATTAAAGCTGAAAATTAAATTAATTTTCAATTTTTTTGATAATAAAGTGTTAATTTTCATTTATGGATTTATTATGACTAACATACCATACAGATATAAGATGTTTATAATAGAAGAAATTATGTTTAGAGTGTATGAGAACTCAACATACTCCTTTCTAAATTTTTCAATAGAATTAAAAAATGAAGTCTAAGAATAAAGAGAGAAATAATTCCCTGTGTATATGGAGAATCTGAATTGCAAGGTCCATTACCAGTTGTGCTGCTCGCAACAGCCAGACTATGAACCTCTAAAACTTATATATGAATTCTTAATTTTTCAAAAGTAAAATTATGACAATTAAGTTTACCTCTGATTAAAAAAATATGTTTTATATTTATTCTGGGATGAAAATGTAAGATATCCTAAAAATTTAATTAAAATATTCAAAAAACTTTAAACATACATCTGAGAGAAATGAACTATTGAAATAGAAGACAGGCATCAGGCTGTTTGCTGAAAACTTGTGCATTATGGTATAAAACTGGAATTAATGTAGCTGTTTATCAAAAAGCTTTATGAAAGATACATATCATGCTTATTAAGAAAGAGTAATTAAAACAAAAGTGAATTAGTATGTTTGAATAAAATAATTAAGAAATATTGAAACAGATAAAAGATAAAGTGAAAAATCTAAAGGACTATTTTATTTATTTATTTTTTATTTTATTTTATTTTTTTTTAAATTGCTCCTGCCTTCCAAGGCTCTTGACAGACTGATGTAGCAGAACAAGACAGTGGGTCCTCTCCCTTTCCTTCACTCCGTCTCCTGGCTTCTAAGAAACAGCTTCTCCCCCAGGCTGATGGGTAAGCCTGCGCCCACCTGTTCCTGCTTTCCTGCTCCCCGCCCAGGATACAAGGGGCCCAGGAGGAGCAGCAAGCAGGAAATGTCAGGACCACGGGGTGAACTGGCCAAGTGAAGCCATTTCTCCGCCCTGCGCCCGCCTCCTCATGCCAAACAAGCCCCGATCCGACCGCACAGACTGCCAAGGGCTACTTTAAAAAAGAACAAAGAATAGAAAATAATTTTCTGCTTATTTTTTAAATTTTTTATTACATTATAGGTAATTTACAATGTTGTGTGAGTTCAGGTGTATGAATAATCAATTGTACATATACATATATCCACTCTTTTTTAGCTTCTTTGACCATATATGTCGTTATGGATTATTGAGTAAAATTCCCTGTGCGGTACAGTAGGTTATTATTATCTATTTTATATATAGTAGTGTGTATATGTCAATCCCAAACTCCCAATTTATCCCTCCTCCAGAATTTTGTCACAGTTATCATGCATTTCTTTTCTATATAAGTTCAATGCAGTTCAGTCAATTGTGTCTGACTCTTTGCGACCCCATGGACTGTAGCGTGCCAGGCCTCCCTGTCCATCAAAGTCCCGGAGTTTATTCAAACTTATGTCTATCGAATTGGTGATGCCATCCAACCATCTCATTCTCTGTCATCCCCTTCTCCTACCACCTTCAGTCTTTCCCAGCATCAGGGTCTTTTCAAATGAGTCAGCTCTTCACATCAGGTGGCCAAAGTACTGGAGTTTCAGCTTCAGCATCAGTCATTCCAGTGAACACCCAGGACTGATCTCCTTTAGGATGGACTTGTTGGATCTCCTTGCAGTCCAAGGGACTCTCAAGAGTCTTCTCCAACACCACAGTTCAAAAGCATCAATTCTTCAGCTCTCAGCTTTCTTTATAGTCCAACTCTCACATCCATACATGACTACTGGAAAAACCATACCCTTGACTAGACGGACCTTTTCTTGCAATGTTTCTGATTTATAATATGCTGTCTAGGTTGGTCACAGCTTTTCTTCCAAGGAGCAAGTGTCTTTTAATTTCATGGCTGCAGTCACCATCTGCAGTGATTTTGGAGTCCCAGAAAATATAGTCTGTCACTGTTTCCCCATTTATTTCCCATGAAGTGATGGGACCAGATGCCATGATTTTAGTTTTCTGAATGTTGAGTTTTAAGCCAACTTTTTCAGTCTCCTCTTTCACTTTCATCAATAGGCTCTTTAGTTATTCTTCACTTTCGGCCATAAGGGTGGTGTCATCTGCATATCTGAGGTCATTGATATTTCTCCATCAGTTTTGATTCCAGCTTGTGCTTCATCCAGCTCTGCATTTCACATGATGTACTCTACATATAAGTTAAATAAGAAGGTTGATAATATACAGCCTTGACGTACTCCTTTCCCAAGTTGGAACTCATCTGTTATTCCATGTCCGGTTCTAACTGTTTTCTTCTTGACCTGCAAAAAGAATTCTCAGGAGGCAGGCAAGGTGGTTTGATATTCCCATCCTTTGAAGAATTTTCCAGTTTGTTGTGATCTACACATTCAAAGGCCTTGGTGAGAAATAGATGTCTTTCTGGAATTCTCTTGCTTTTTCTATGATCCAATTTCTGTTTGGTAAATAACTTTATATGTACAGTTATTTTTTGGTTTCCACATACAGGTAATGTCTTTAGATATTTGTCTATCTCTGTCTGACTTACTTCACTCAGTATGATGATCTCTAGGTCCATCCATGATGCTTCAAATGGCATTATTTCATTCTCTTTATGGCTGAGTAGTATTCCATTGTGTAGATGTACCACATCTTACATATCGACTCCTCTGTCAATGAATATTGACAGGTTGCTTCCGTGTCTTGGCTATTGTAAACAGTGCTGCAGTTAACATAGAGGCACATGTATCTTTTTGAATTACAGATTTCTCAGGGCATATGCCCAGGAATGGAATTGCTGGGTCATATACTAACTCTACTTTTAGTTTCTTAATGAACTTTCATACTGTTCTCCATAATGGCTGTACCAATTTATATTCCATCAACAGTGTAAGAGGATTGCCTTTTCTCCACAGTCTTGTCAGCATTTATTGTGTGTACATTTTTTGATGATGGCCAATTGGACTGGTAAGAGCTGATACTTCATTGTAGTCGTGATTTCCATTTCTCATCATAAAACAAGAGAGTTTCAGAAAAACATCTTCTTCTGCATTATTGACTATACCAAAGCCAATGACTGTGTGGATCACAACAAACTGTGGAAAATTTTTCAATTGGGAATACCAGACCACCTGACCTGCCTCCTGAGAAGTCTGTATGCAGGTCAAGAAGCAACAGTTAGAACTGGACATGGAACAACAGACTGGTTCCAAATCAGGAAAGGAGAACATCAAGGCTGTATATTGTCACCTTGCTTATTTAACATATATGCAGAGTACATCATGAGAAATGCTTGACTTGATGAATCACAAGCTGGAATCAACATATCTGGGAGAAATATTAATAGCCTCAGATATACAGATGGCACCACCCTTATGGCAGAAAGCAAAGAAGAATTAAAGAACCTATCCAAGAAAGTGAAAAAGGAGAGTGAAAAAGTTGGCTTAAAACTCAACATTAAAAAAAACTAAGATCACAGCATCTGGTCCCATCACTTCCTGGCAAATAGTTGGGGAAACAATGGAAGCAGTGACAGATTTTATGTTTTTGTTCTCCAGAATCACTGCAGATGATGACTGCAGCCATAACATTAAAAAACGCTTGTTCATTGGAAGAAAAGCTATTATCAACCTAGACAGCATTTTAAAAAGCAGAGACATTACTTTGCCAACAAAAATCTGTCTAGTCAATGCTATGGTTTTTCCAGTAGTCATGTATGGATGTGAGAGATGGACTATAAAGTAAGCTGAGTGCAGAAGAATTTATGCTTTTGAACTGTGGTGTCAGAGAAGACTCTTGAGAGTCCCTTGGATGGCAAGGAGAGCAAACCAGTCCATTCTAAAGGAAATCAGTCCTGAGTGTTCATTGGAAGGATTGATGCTAAAGCTGAAACACCAATACTTTTGCCACTTGATTTGAAGAACTGACTCATAAGAAAAGCCCCTGATACTGGGAAAAATTGAAAAAGAGAGGACAAGGGGATGACAGAGCATGAGATGGTTCGATGGCATCACTGACTCCATGGACATGAGTTTGAGTAAGCTCAGAGATTTGGTGATGGGCAGGGAAGCCTGGCATGTTGCAGTCAATGGGGTGGCAAAGAGTCGGACATGACTGAGTGCCTGAACAGAACTGAACTGGATAATTAATGATGATGAGCACTTTTTATACTTTTTTGGAAAAAATATATTTAGATGCCCATTTCTTGATTCTTTTTTTTTCTTCTGACATTGAACTGCATGGGGTCTTTGTATATCGTAAAGATTTATCTCTTGTCAGTCCCATCATTGGCAAATATTTTCTACTGTTTGTGGGTTGTCCTAAGAAATATAGATCAGTTGAATAAGATAGAAAGTCCAGAGAAACCCACACACCTATGGTCAACTATTCTCTGACAAAGAAGGCAAAATTATACAATGGAGAAAAGTAAATCTCTTCAATAAATGTTGCTGGGAAATCTGGACTGCTACATGTAAAACAATGAAATTAGAACACAACCTAACACCATACACAAAGATAAACTCAAAATAGAGTTTTGAGTTTAAATGTAATTTTAGATAATATAAAAATTCTTAGAGGAAAACATTGGCAGGATATTCTCTGATGTAAGTTGAAGCAAGATCTTTTACAATCAACTTCCTAGAGTAATAAAAATAAAGATCAAAAATGGGGGGGGGGGATCTAATTAAACTTAAAGTCTTCTACCAAACAAAGGAAACCTTAAACAATATGAAAAGACAGCCCGTAGAATGTCCATGTATATTTTATATTTTCTCTGTAAATGACCAAACACTACTGTTTATATTGTATTTATCTCTGAACAGGGAATGACTTGGAGTGATGATTGTCAGGGGGAATTGATTTATTTTTAAAAAGTATGCCTTCAATTATTTACATAATTTAAAAAACTAACTTTGCATTCCTATTAGCCTCTCTTTTTAATTTATCATTTTATAATTATTAAGGCATTATGTCCAGATGTTCTAAAATAGATTAATATTTTTGTTGAAATTAATTTAAATCTGTAAATAATATATTGCAATAATAGATTGTTATAGTCAAATGTATAGTTTACCTGTCCACTTTAAAATTTTATTTTAATTTTACCAATTGTGTAGATTTGTTTCAGTGCATCTAATTAATTTCTTTTAAACTCAATTCTTATGTAAACTTGTTGCAATAGATAAAATATAAATTTTCCTAAGTTTACTTTTTGACCATGCCCTTATGGAAAATCAGGAATTCTCTGTTGGTTCAGACAGTAAAGAATCTACCTGCAATGCAGGAGACCTGAGTTTGATCCATGGGTTGGGAAGATCCTCTGGAGAGGGGAATGGCAACCACTCCAGTATTCTTGCCTGGAGAATTCCATTGACAGAACAGTCTGGAGGGCTACCGTCCATGGGGTCACAAAGAGTCAGACTCAACTGAGTGACTAACACTTTCACTTTACTGAAAATCTCCTTATGCTTTGTTTTAGTAATTTATTGCTAACTTCTTTTAGCTATCCATAACAGAAACATGAAATTAAAAGATGCTTACTCCTTGGAAGGAAAGTTATGACCAACCTGGATAGCATATTCAAAAGCAGAGACATTACTTTGCCAACAAAGGTCCGTCTGGTCAAGGCTATGGTTTTTCCTGTGGTCATGTACGGATGTGAGAGTTGGACTGTGAAGAAGGCTGAGTGCCGAAGAATTGATGCTTTTGAACTGTGGTGTTGGAGAAGACTCTTGAGAGTCCCTTGGCCTGCAAGGAGATCCGACCAGTCCATTCTGAAGGAGATGAGCCCAGGGATTTATTTGAAGGGAATGATGCTAAAGCTGAAACTCCAGTACTTTGGCCACCTCATGCGAAGAGCTGACTCATTGGAAAAGACTCTGATTCTGGTAGGGATTGGGGGCAGGAGGAGAAGGGGATGACAGAGGATGAGATGGCTGGATGGCATCACTGACTCGACGGACGTGAGTCTCAGTGAATTCCGGGAGTTAGTGATGGACAGGCAGGCCTGGCGTGCTGCCATTCATGGGGTCGCGAAGAGTCAGACACGACTGAGCGACTAAACTGAACAGAAACATATACTACATTTAAAAACAATAATTTTTTATTTCATTATAACTTCTGAAAAAAAAATTTTAAAATTTGACCAGTTTGAAAATTGAAATGTAGATAATTTATAATGTGTAGTTAGTTTCAGGTATAGAGCAAAACTCTCTCTCTCTCTCTCTATATATATATATATATAAAGATATTGAATATATTTTCCTGTGCAAAAGGATCTTGTTACTTATTTTACATATAGTAGCAAATATATGTTAATCCTGAAATCCTAACTCATTTCTACCCCCATCCTCTCTGATAAGCATAAGCTTGTTTTAAATATCTGAAAAAGTATAAGTGTTAGTTGATCAGTCATGTCTGACTTTGTGACCCCAAGGGCTGGGGACCACCAGTCTCCTCTGTCCATGGAATTCTCCAGACAAGTATTCTGGAATGAGTAGCCATTACTTTTCTATGTCTGTTAATCTATTGATATCTCAGTTTGAGAAATGTTAATTTACATTATTTTTTTAGACTCCATATATAAATGATATCATATGATATTTGTTTTTCCTTGACTTCATTTAGCATGGTAATTTATAGGTCCATCCATGTTGCTACAAATGGTATTATTCTATTCTAACTTTATATGGTTGAGTAATATTCCATTGCATATATATACCACATTTTCTTTATTCATTCACTCGTCAATGGACACTTAGGTAGCTTCCATATCTTGGCTAATGTAAATAGTGCTACAATGAACATCGAGGTGCATGTATCTTTTCAAATTACAGTTTTCTATATATATGTGCTCAGGACTGGTGTTTTTGTATCATATGATAACTCCCTGGTGGCTCAGATATAAAGAACCTGCCTGCAATGCAGGAGACTTAGGTTCAGTCCCTGGGTGGGGAAGATCCCCTGGAGAAGGAAATGGCTTTGCAATGCAATATTCTTGCCTGGAGATTTCCATAGACAGAAGAGCCTGGCAGGGTAGAGTTCATGGGGTTGGAAATAGTTGCCGACTTTTCATGATGATTCTATTTTTAGTTTTTTAAGGAATCTCCATACTATTCTTCACAGTGGCTGTACTTACTTACATTTCCTCAACATTGTAGGAGGGTTCCTTTTTCAGCACACCCTTTCCTGAATTTATTATTTATAGTTTTTTTAATGATGGTAATTCTCACTGGAGTGAGGTAAAACTTCACTATAGTTTTGATTTGTATTAATATTTCTCTATTAGTGATATTGAGCATTTTTGTTTGCTTGTTAGCCATCTGTATGACTTCTTTGGAGAAATGTCTATTTAGAAATTGTGCCCATTTTTTTGATTGGAGCAATATATATGTATATGTATATGCATATATATATATATATATATGCATATATATATATATATATATATATATATATATATAACTCATATATATGAGTTGTTTGTATAGTTTGGAAATTAATCCCTTATTGGTCACATCATTTGCAAATATTTTCTTCCAGTCTGTTGGTGGTGTCTGTATTTTGTTTATTGTTTCATTTGCTGTGTAAAAACTTTGGTGGTTAATTGAGTCCCAACCCTAGAAAGAGAAAACTCTGGATCCTGTGAATTATTACTCTTTCTTTCTTGTCTTGTTGGTAGGAAAAGTAAATGGACCTGTAAAATGGCTGTGTCTAGTGAGCACAACCATTAGTTACTCCAGTTACAAAGTAATATCTGTCTTTTAGTTCATTCTTTTATAGTTTTTTTTTTTTTTTGACTAAAGTAGGTGGAGTATTATCACAGAGACATTTATTTGAATAAAATAAATTAATCATTAATGTTCTCTCCAGTGCTCATATTGAAGTAATTACTCTGATTTAAAAGCAATGCACACAATATAATTTGTCTTCAGAAATATTGAGAGAATATGGGAGAACACAGAAGTACATTTTATAGAAACTGTTTGATGCTATTTTGTGAATTTTTTAAAATTATCTGTTATCTTTTTTATGGATGGAAAGTCAATCAGTTTGATTAGATGGAACCAAAAGAGAAAATTGTAATTCATCAGTTGCTTATTATGGTTCACTAAATAATATGCAAAGCAGACTTAGGTTTGAGTCCCTGCCCATCTCTCAGCAGCTACTTCACTGTATATCAAGTCTTTACATTATTAAGTTGAATTTTCTAATATGCCTTCTCCAGGGGATCTTCCCAACCCAGGGATCAAACTCAGGTCTCCCGCATTGCAGGCAGATGCTTTAACCTCTGAGCCACCAAGGAAGCCCTATTGTAAATCAAGTCCTTACATTATTAAGTTGAATTTTCTAATATGTAGAATGAAAATAATTTTACCTTTATCACAAGTATTTTATACAAAATTTTAAAAAGAAATTATAGGCAAAAGGCATACATTTAATTTTATTATGATCAAGATGATGATTATACCAACTCTAATGTTCATGAAGGCAAACAGACGTTAAAGATTTACATTTGTCATTTAAAGCAAATCTTTATTTCTTTTAAATGGAAGGAACTGTGAAAGAGAAAAAAACAGAGTACATATAAAACCTCAGCATTAAGTTTACAACATAAATAAGTGGAAATTCAATCTTTGTTATTGAATTAACACTGAAGAAAGATAATTTTTATGAAATGGATAAAATAATTGGCATGAATATAAAACATTTTATAAGTATAAAACATATCAAAGGTATATGATTTTTAAAGTTAATCATATAAATTTACAGTAATTATACTTGAGATAATAGTACTTTGAAAACTGAATAAATGTTTCCTGCTTTTATTTACCAAAGAGGTTAAGGACAGATGCTCAGAACCTACTTATAATTCTTGAGAGCATAAGAACTGAAGGTTCAGAAAAAACAGGTGGTCAAGTAATTAAAATAGTTGAATCTCACAATTCTTTAGGGTCTAATAAATTCTCTGTGAGAATTCAGAAATCAAAGTACATTGCACTGGAGCAATATTTTCCTTAAGATTAAAGAATATCTTAAAAGTTGATAAATGTAAATGAAGTGTAAACATTTTCTTTTAGAAACAACAAAGCAAGCGAGAAATATGGAAGATATGTAAAGTCTTAGTATTATAACAATAGATATACTAGTTAATAATATAAATATTTTAAAAGATTATTATAATATTGCCTTGGTTTGCATTTGTGCTCTAAATAGCAATTGCTTCAGTGTCAGAATATGCTATTGCTCTTTGAATTGCCATGCATTATCTGAACACTTTATACATTAAAGCAGATAAACCTGATTTATTTGGTATCACCTGTATTAGCTTTGGTAAACTTTCAAAAGTAAGTAAATCAAGGCTCAAGTGACTTAAAAAATGAACTTGAATCAAAAAGAACAAAAGAACAGTGTTGATTAATAGTTACAAAAAAAGAAAGCATATTTATAATTTACAAAGCTCAAGTCAAAAACTTTGATAGAAGATTAAACATGCATTCTAAGACTACAGAAGTGAATGAAATTGACCTCTATGCTGTTCAAATGTATTTGATAATGGGCTGGACAAAAACATCATATTGTTTCTATATAACAAGTAATATCTTATAGTACTGTCACTGTGTGAATTAAATATGTCAATGGAACAGAAACTGTAATTATAAATACATACAAAATATAACATATGTGAATTTGTTAAATATTTTTTAGTATAATTGGATTCCTTTAAAACATTACCAATAAATATTCTACATTTTAAAGATTTATATGTGTTCCTGAAGAGCAGACATTATGCATACACAGTTGACATTTGAACAACCCAAGGGATAGGGGTATTCACTCTTATTTTGCAGTAGAAAATCCATGTATAACTTTACAGTCAGCTGTTTACCACCATGGTTCTGCATTCATGAATTCAGCTACCCTCGTATCAGGTAGTACTGCCATACTTATTTATTGATTTTTTTTTTCCTGCTTTAAAACATTATTTTGACCTAGAGCCTTCAGTCTGCCTTACATCTAGAGCCAGAAGCATGCCTCACCTATTTTAGACATGAAACCTGGACAAATTCAACAAGATTTCATTTCTTTATGAATGGAATCACCATCCCAACTGTTTCCCTGAGAGATCATTCCACTTTCTATAGCTTCTACTATTTTGGACTAAACTTTATCCCTCAAAATTCATGTGTTGAACCCCTAAACACCCAGTGGGATTGTTTTTGGATATAGAATTCACAAGGAGGTAACTGGTTAAGTGAGGACATAGGATGGGGCCCTGACCTATAGGATTGGCGTCGTTATTAAGAGGAGACAGCAGGCCTTGCTCTCCCTCCCCACAGCCCTATGAAGTCATGTGGCTAAAGATGGCAGCCACCTACAATCTGGCAAGAGAGATGTCACCAGGAAATGAACTGTCTGGCATCTTTACCTCGGACTTCCCAGCCTCCATAATTGTGGGAAAATAAGTGGATGCTGTTTATTAATCCAAAAAGTAATTATAATAAAATTTTGTTTAGTAGAATATCTTATGGAGAAGGAAATGGCAACCCACTCCAGTGTTTTTGCCTGGAGAATCCCAGGGATGGGGGAGCCTGGTGGGCTTTTGTCTATGGGGTCACACAGAGTCGGACACGACTGAAGCGACTTAGCAGCAGCAGCAGCAGCAGTAGCAGCAGAATATCTTACAGCTTAGAAAGAAATTTACAGTATAGTCTTTTGGACAATCAAAATGTATCTATTAATAAAAGATAAATATATTTATTTGAAATCAGCTATTAAACTCAGTCTGCTGAATATAAAACTGAGTTGGAGTGCAGGTTAAAAAAATAGACCTGGAAAGCACCCAGAAAGGCAGCCCATTCTTTTTGAAAGGAGGTAGGACAAAATATAAAAGACAAAAAGAGAGACAAAAGATTTAGGGATGGAGACTTGTCCTGGGGAGGGAGATGTGAAGGAGGAGAAGTTTCCAAATAGCAGGAAATCCTCTCACCGGCAGGTCTGTGGGGAGTATTGGAATCTCAGAGGGCAACATAACTGGGAAGAAAAACAAAACAAAACACACACACACACACACACACACACACACACACAGAATAAATGCCTAACCACAACTGCCCACAGGGAAGTAGCCCAGATGCTCACATCTGCCACCAGCAAGTGGGCTCTTGGTAAGGAGGCATAGGCAGCATCATTATTCCACAGGGTAAGGACCAGGCCTGAATGCCCTGAGAACAATCTATGGGAGCTGACTGTGAGATAGCAACCCAAACTGTGGGATCGTCATAGGGGAAAAAAAGAAAAAAAGAACTATCCTGTGAAAGGCTCTAACACGTAGCCTGGCAGCTTAAAGAAAAAGGACTGAGGGAATACCAAAGGAGAGATAGTTGGCTGCATATAGGCCCTCTTCCCAGGCAGAGAGGCAGGCATGTAACAACAACCAGAGCTGGAAGGCAGGAGGCTGCTGCAATCGCAGCCTCAGAGGCAGCATCTTCCACCAAACTGTGGGCAAGCTGCCAATTGCTAATCACATCTTCCTGGGATCCAGCAAAACAGGAACACAACCCTGAGCATTAAAAGACAAGCTGCCCAAAGCCATGCTAAACCCAGAGACACCCCAAAACTCAATACTGAACACTTAATTGACTACAGAGAGAAGAGATCCAGCTCCACCCACCAGAACATAGATGCAAGCTCCCTCAACCAGGAAACCTTGACAAGCCACTAGTCCAACCCCACGTACAGGGAGCAGCCTCCACAATAAAGAGGAACCATGAACTTCCAGCCTACAGAAAGGGCACCCCAAACACAGCAATCTAAACAAAATGAAAAGGCAGAGATATATTCAGCAGGTAAAGGAACATGAGAAATACCCACCAAATTAAACAAAAGAGAAGGAGATAGGGAATCCTCCTATGAAAAAATAATTCAGAATACTGATACTAAAGATGATCCAAAATACGAAAACAAAATGAATTTACAGATAAATAGACTAGAGACAAGGTTTGAGAAGATGCAAGAAATGTTCAACAAGGACATAGAAGAAATAAAGAAGAGTGAATAAATAATGAATAATGCAATAACAGGTCAAAAGCATTCTGGAAAGAATCAACTGTACAATAAATGAGGCAGAAGAGAAGACAAGTGAGGTGGAAGATAGAATGGTAGAAATAAATGAAGCAGAGAGGAAAAAGTAAAAAGAATTAAAAGAAATGAGAACAACCTCAGAGACTTCAGGGACAATGTTAAATGCCCCAACATTCAAATCATAGGAGTCCCAGAAGAAGAAGATAAAAAGAAAAGCCATGAGAATACTTGAGGAGGTAATAGTTGAAAACTTCCCTAAAATGGGGAAGAAAATTACCACCCAAATCCAAAAAAGTCAGAGAGGCCCAAAATGGATAAATACAAGGTGAAACACTCTAAGACACATATTAATCAAACTAACAAAGATCAAACACAAATAGCAAATATTAAAAGCAGCAAGAGAAAAGAAATAAATAACACACAAGAAGATCCCCATAAGAATAGCAGCTAATCTTTCATTAGAAACACTTCAGGCCAGAAGGAATGGCAGGACATAGTTGAAGTGATGAAAAAGAAGAACTTAAAGCCAAGATTACTATAATTAGCAAGGATATGATTCAGGTATGAAGGAGAAATCAAAAGCTTTACAGACAAGCAAAAGCTGAGAGAATTCAGCACCACCAAACCAGCTCTTCAATGAATGCTAAAGGATCTTCTCTAGAGAGGAAACACAGAAAAGGTCTATAAAATTGAATCCAAAACAATAAAGTAAATGGCAATGGGATTATACTTATCAATAATTACCTTAAATGTAAATAGGTTGAAGCCCTAACCAAAAGACAAAGACTGGGTGAATGGATATAAAGACAAGACCCCTATATGTGCTGTCTACAAGAGACCCACCTCAAACCAAGGGACACACACAGACTGAAAGTGAAAAGCTGGAAAAAGTTATTTCATGCAAATGGAGACCAAAATAAAACAGGAGTAGCCATACTCATATCACATAAAATAGACTTTGAAACGAAGACCATGAAAAGAGGCAAAGAAGGATATTGCATAATGATCAAAGGATCAATCCAAGAAGTAGATATAACAATTATAAATATATATGCCCAACATAGAAGCACCTCAATACGTAAGGCAAATGCTAACATGTGAAAGGGGAAATTAACAGTAACACAATAATAGTGGGAGATTTTAATACCCCACTCACAGTGATGAATAGATTAACTAAACAGAAAATTGGCAAGGAAACACAAGCTTTAATGATACAATGGACCAGTTAGACCTAATTGATATCTATAGGACATTTTACCCCCAAACAATGAATTTCACATTTTTTTTTTCAAGTGCACTTGGAACATTCTCCAGGATAGATCAAATCCTGGGCCATAAATCTAGCCTTGGTAAATTCAAAAAAAATTGAAATTATTTCAAGCATCTTTTCTGATCACAATGTGGTTAGATTAGAAGTAAACTACAGGAAAAAATATTAAAAATACAAATATATGGAGGCTAAGCAATACACATCTGAATAACCAACAGATCATGGAAGAAATCAAAAAGGAAATCAAAATATGCATAGAAGCAAATGAAAATGAAAGCATAACAAAACAAAACCTATGGAATTCAGTAAAATGGACAACTTGGAAGAACTGGACAAATTCTTAGAAAAGTATAGTCTCCAAAAATGAACCAGGAAGAAATAGAAAACCTTAACATACACATCCCAGAAATAGAAACTATAATCAAAAATCTTCCAACAAACAAAAGCCCAAGATGGCTTCACAGGTGAATTCTACCAAAAATTTACACAATTAGCTAACACCAATCCTACTCAAACTCTTCCAGAACATTGCAGAGGAAGGTAAACTCCCAAATTCATTCTTTGAGGCCACCGTCACCCTAATATTGAAACCAGACAAATATGCCACACACATAAAAAAAGAAAACTGCAGGCCAATATCACTGATGAACATAGACAAAAAAAAAAAAAAAAACTCAACAAAATTCTAAAAAATAGAATTCAACAACATATTAAAAAGATCATACATCATGATCAAGTGGGATTTATCCCAGGGATGCAAGGATTCTTTAATATTCGCAAATCAATCAATGTGATACACCACTTTAACAAATGGAAAGATAACAAACATAGGATTATCTCAATAGATGCAGAGAAACCCTTTGACAAAATTCAGCATCCATTTATGATAAAAATAAAGAAAACTCTCCAGAAAGCAGGCATAGAAGGAACATCAGATCAGATCAGTTTAGTCACTCAGTCATGTTTGACTCTTTGCAACCCCATGAATTGCAGCATGCTAGGCCTCCCTGTTCATCACCAACTCCCAGAGTTCACTTAAACTCACGTCCATTGGGTCGGTGATGCCATCCAGCCATCTCATCCTCTGTTGTCCCTTCTCCTGCCCCCAATCCCTTCCAGCATCAGAATCTTTTCCATTGAGTCAACTCTTCGCATGAGGTAGCCTAAGTATTGGAGTTTCAACTTTAGCATCATTCCTTCCAAAGAACAGCCAGGACTGATCTCCTTTAGAATGGATTGGTTGGATCTCCTTGCCATCCAAGGGACTCTCAAGAGTCTTCTCCAACACCACAGTTAAAAAACATCAATTCAGCTCAACTCCAGAAAAATAAATGACCCAATCAAAAAATGGGCCAAAGAACTAAATAGACATTTCTCCAAAGAAGACATACAGATGGCTAACAAACACATGAAAAGATGCTCAACATCACTCATTATCAGAGAAATGCAAATCAAAACCACTATGAGGTACCATTTCACGCCAGTCAGAATGGCTGCAATCCAAAAGTCTACAAGCAATAAATGCTGGAGAGGGTGTGGAGAAAAGGGAACTCTCTTACACTGTTGGTGGGAATGCAAACTAGTACAGCCACTATGGAGAACAGTGTGTAGATTCCTTAAAAAATTGGAAATAGAACTGCGTTATGATCCAGCAATCCCACTGCTGGGCATACACACTGAGGAAACCAGAAGGGAAAGAGACACATGTACCCCAATGTTCATCGCAGCACTACTTATAATAGCCAGAACATGGAAGCAACCTAGATGTCCATCAGTAGATGAATGGATAAGAAAGCAGTGGTACATATACACAATGGAGTATTACTCAGCCATTAAAAAGAATACATTTGAATCAGTTCTAATGAGATGGATGAAACTGGAACCTATTATACACAGTGAAGTAAACCAGAAAGAAAAACACCAATACAGTATACTAATGCATATATAGGGAATTTAGAAAGATGGTAACAATAACCCTGTGTATGAGACAGCAAAAGAGACACTGATATATAGATAAGTCTTATGGACTCTGTGGGAGAGGGAGAGGGTGGGGAGATTTGGGAGAATGGCATTGAAACATGTATAATATCATGTATGAAATGAGTCGCCAGTCCAGGTTCGATCCATGATACTGGATGCTTGGGGCTGGTGTACTGGAACGACCCAGAGGGATGGTATGGGGAGGGAGGAGAGAGGAGGGTTCAGGATGGAGAACACAGGTATACCTGTGACGGATTCATTTCAATATTTGGCAAAACTAATACAATATTGTAAAGTTAAAAAAAAAAAAAAAAAGCATCAATTCTTTGGAGCTCAGCTTTCTTCACAGTCCAACCCTCACAGCCATACATGACCACTGGAAAAACCATAGCCTTGTCTAGATGGACTTTTGTTGCTAAAGTAATGTCTCTGTTTTTCAATATGCTATCTAGGTTGGTCATAACTTTCCTTCCTGGGAGTAGGCGTCTTTTAATTTCATGGCTGCAATCACCATCTGCAGTGATTTTGGAGCCAAAACTATAAAGTCTGACACTGTTTCCACTGTTTCCCCATCTATTTGCCAGGAAGTGATGGGACCGGATGCCATGATCTTAGTTTTCTGAATGTTGAGCTTTAAGCCAACTTTTTCACTCTCCACTTTCACTTTCATCAAGAGGCTTTTTAGTTCCTCTTCACTTTCTGCCATAAGGGTGGTGTTATCTGAGGTTATTGATATTTCTCCCTGCAATCTTGATTCCAGCTTGTGCTTCTTCTAACCCAGCATTTCTCATGATGTACTCTGCATATAAATTAAGTAAGCAGGATGACAATATACAGCCTTGACATACTCCATTTCCTATTTGGAACCAGTCTGTTGTTCCATGTCCAGTTCTAACTGTTGCTTCCTGACCTGAACGTAGGTTTCTCAAGAGGCAGGTCAGGTGGTCTGGTATTCCCATCTCTTTCAGAATGTTCACAGTTTATTGTGATCCATGCAGTCAAAGGCTTTGGCATAGTCAATAAAGCCGAAATAGATGATTTTCTGGAACTCTCTTCGTTTTTCCATGATCCAGCGGTTGTTGGCAATTTGATCTCTCAGTCCTCTGCCTTTTCTAAAACCAGCTTGAATAACTTTAGCGGTTCATAAATATTCTGTACATATATACATCTGGTTATAACAAGCTGAATTATAGGAAGACATACACAGCATAGCCTGCTTTTATATAACTTGCAATTGTCAATCATCCTTGAGTGTATGCATATTTGCATCTTCTTTCTTGATTGATGGTGGATAAAAGTCTGATTTTGCACAAGGCACAACCAAAAGGAGGATAAGGAAGTATTAAAAGTGTGAAGCCAAAAGGGATTGTGAAGATGACTCGTTTGGGGTCAACCTATTCCAATGTCTTGGGAATGTCTGTCTCATAAAATATCTGTCTGCTTGAGCTGAACTGAGCTGTAACTTGTCCATTGCTTTAAACCCTTTAGTCAGTCATTCCATTTTTTGTTGCAGTGATACAAAACTGAGGAAGAGAAATAAACCAACCTGACATTTGGTGCCATGACTGAGATTGTTAGAATATGTGATTTGGATTGCTAACTGTCTCTGGATAAGGTAAGGGTCCTCGCCCCTATGGCTGGAAGGACCATGATTTCCTCTAAAGCCTCCTCTATGATTTCTCACTTCTAATCTCTTCAAACCTTCTGCAAATAGGTGAGTGGCTCTGGGTACGTCTGCGAGTCTCTGGCCAAAGCTACTCCCTTACATGCTCTAAAGACTCCACTGTCTGTGAGGCCCCAGTAGCTGCTGTCCAGGTGGGTGAGGGTTCTTTCCTTTTCTCTTCTTCCTTCTCTGACAGCCCGCTTCAGCCAGGTGGGTGGCTGTGGATGCCACTGAGCTGCTCTGACCAGTGCTATTCCCTGTTGTGCCCTGAAGGCTCCACTGTCCACTGAGCCCCAGTAGGTGTTGCCCAAGCTCATGAGGGCCCTTGATTCTCTATTTCCTTAGTGTTGAGGAACAGGCCAATTAAAAATATGTAGGCACAGGTAAGCACTTAAAAACCATTAGCATGCCTGCCACTTAAGGCTGCCCATGGAAGGATAAGGGGAAATCGTGAAAAGACTTATGTCTGACTCAGCAAGACAACTTCCATGCTCTGTCAGGTACATACTTGTTCAAGCAAAACTCTGTACTATTTCCCCTGGCTGCCGCTTTCCTGATACATTATAAAGGGATCAAACAATGGTAACCCACTCCAGTACTCTTGCCTGAAAAATCCCATGGACAGAGGAGCCTGGTAGGCTGCAGTCCATGGGGTCGTTAGGAGTCTGACACGACTGAATAACTTCACTTCCACTTTTCACTTTCATGCATTGGAGAAGGAAATGGCAACCCACTCCAGTGTTCTTGCCTGGAGAATCCCAGGGACGGGGGAGCCTGGTGGGCTGCCGTCTATGGGGTCTCACAGAGTCAGACAAGACTGAAGTGACTTAGTAGCAGCAGCACACGTTTGCACTGCTTTTCTCCCCACATCCTCCTTCTCCTCCTGTTATCAATGCTACTGGCTGCAAAGTAGTGGGAAGGTCATTGACTTGTCTTGGGAGAAAGATTTGCCATAGTCCCCAATCCCCCTAGAAATTCACGGCTTGTGTCTTTCCTCTGTTCTTACAATGTAACTACTCTCCCTGAGCCCCAAAACACCAATACAGTACACTAACGCATATATATGGAATTTAGAAAGATGGTAACAATAACCCTGTGTACGGGACAGCAAAAGAGACACTGATGTATAGAACAGTCTTATGGACTCTGTGGGAGAGGGAGAGGGTGGGAAGATTTGGGAGAATGGCATTGAAACATGTAAAATATCATGTATGAAACGAGATGCCAGTCCAGGTTCGATGCACAATACTGGATGCTTGGGCTAGTGCACTGGGACGACCCAGAGGGATGGTATGGGGAGGGAGGAGGGAGGAGGGTTCAGGATGGGGAACACATGTATACCGGTGGCGGATTCATTTTGATATTTGGCAAAACTAATACAATTATGTAAAGTTTAAAAGTAAAATAAAATTAAAAAAAAATAAAAGAATTGCCTGTTTCATCTGCAGTTCCCCCTACTAAAGAAAAAGTTATTTTAAATCCAACCTGGAAATCTATGAGATCTCTGATAGCTCTGTAGTAATTGGTTTGTCTGGCTTAAGCTTGTGAGTTTAATACAGATCTGTACAATAATGAAAAACAATAATTAGAAATAAATAAATGTTTAATATAAAAATAGATAGTTACAAGTAGTATGCACAGTAAAATAGGTTAAAAACCTAAAGCAAAACTGCCTAGTCGAACCCTCTATAATGCTAAAAATATTCTATATTTGTTCTATAAAATATAGTATCCACTAGGTGACTCAGTGGTGAAAAAAATCTGCCTGCCTGAGCCCCAGGAGACACAGGTTCTATTGCTGGATTGGGAAGACCCCCGGAGGAGGAAATTGCAAGCCATTCCAGTATTCTTACCTAAGAATTCCCATGGAGAGAAGGAGCCTGGTGGGCTACATTCCAGGGGGTCACAAAGATTTGGTCAGGACTGAGTGACTGAGCACATACACGTGTAAAGCTCTATTTGGTACTGAGCACTTGAAATGTTACTAGTGAGACAGAGAAATCAAATTTGTGATTCTTAAAATTAAATGGCTACTTAGTGATAGTGGTTACAATATTGTACAAACAGGTAGAACAGAAATAATATTTCTTTGGAATTAATATTTGAGCAGAACCTGAATGAACTGTGGGAATGAGTCTGCATTTACCTAGAAGAACATTCTATTTGGAGGAAAAAGCCAAGACACTAAGCCTGGGGCATGATCAATTCCTTTATAATAGTAAAAGGAGTTTACTTGTTCTAATATATGCCCACTTCAGATCAACCTAACAAAGAAAATCTAAACTTTTGTTTAGCTCTTTTGTTTGGAGCTGGCCCTGCCTCTTGCAGTGGCTGTTGGCCTGCTAGAGGGTGGGACCCAGTCCTGACACTAACTGGCTAGAGGGACAACCTCCTCACAGTGGGTGTCGCAGCATCTCTGTCTCCAAAGGGACTGCCAGCTGCCTTCTGCATCTCCAGGGAGCTCTTCAAGATCAAGTGGGTCTGACCCAGACTCCTTTCAAATTGTTGCCTCTGTGCTAGAACTTACAACAGATGAGATTTTGTTTGTATCCTTTATGAATTTATGGACACAGGGGTCGGGGGAAGCAGGACAAATTGACAGAATAACATTGAAACACACACTACATAAAATTAGATACCCGATGGAAATTTACTGTGAGATCCAGGGAGCTCCCTGGGACTTCACTGGTGGCTCAGATAGTAAAGTGTCTGCCTACAATGCGGGAGACTTGGGTTCGATCCCTGGGTCGGGAAGATTCCCTGGAGAAGGAAATGGCAACCCACTCCAGTACTCTTGCCTAGAAAATCCCATGGACGGAGGAGCCTGGTGCAGGCTACTGCCCATGGGGTCACAAAGAGTAGGACACAACTGAGCGACTTCACTTTCACTTTCCAGGGAGCTCAAATCCAGTGGTGTGTTATAACCTGGAGGGGTGGGGTAGGGTGGGAGAATGGAGGGAGGTTCAAGAGGGAGGGGCATACATATACATATGGCTTATGCATACTGATATGTGGCAGAAACCAATACTGTAAACCAATATTGTAAAGCAATTATCCTCCAATTAAAAATAAATTTAAAAAAAAGAGAATGGAGTCTCTGTTTCTCACTATCCTCCAGCTCTCCAGCATACAATGTCCATTTGTCTTCAAAGCCAAATATTTTAGGCACTCTCCTTCTTGGTGCAGGACCCCTATCCTGAGGAGTTCGAGGTGGGGACTGAACCCCTTTTCTTTGGGGAGAGCCACTGCAGTTGTGATTATTTTCTCTTTTGTGGATTGCCTGACTGGGAGCGTGGGTCTTTCTTATCCCATGTCTCTGTTCCTTCTACTCATCTCATTGCTGCCACTTCTTTATATTTTTAGCTGTGGCAAATATTCTGACAGATTTCAGGTTGTTTTCATAGGTAGAAGTGAAGTTACTCAGTTGTGTGCGATCTTTTGCGATTCTGTGGACTGTAGCCTACCAGGCTACTCCATCCATGAAATTTTCCAGGCAAGAGTACTGGAGTGGGTTGCCCTTTCCACCTCCAGTGGGTCTTTCTGACCCAGGGATTGAACTTGGGTCTCCCTCATTGCAGGTGGATGCTTTAACCTCTAAGCCACCAGGGAACCCCAAGGGCAAGAGGATTTCATAGGTGGGTGCCTTGTAAATAGTTGGTATTCTGTTGAGCCCATCTGGGAATGAGATCAGGATTCTTTCTATTTTATCATCTTGGCTACCACCTGAAATTACCATCTTGGCTACTACCTGAAATTACCACCTGAAAGATAATTCATTTCAGGAAAAAAGAAATTTGATTGTAATAGATGTTTCAGAAATGGAGTCTTTTCATAGTAGTTAATTAAACCAGAGAGGCACTGCACCACTCAAATTTATTTGAGTAATTTGCTCTGTTTTGTACTGAAAGTGTAAATTATTTGTACCATTTAAAGTTGCATCAACTAATAATTTTTACCAAGTTTAACTATATTGTGTCCCATTTTCTTTTGGAATTTCCCAAGATTTCTTTATTGAGTTAATCCTTTTGGGATCTTCAGATGAATTCCCTCAGTTTAAGGCAATTAAGTACAATTTCTACTTGTGTTTATCACTTAGGAAAGTCATTTAACAAATGATATACATAAGCTTGATCCAAGTGAGATTCTAATTCTTATAGAAACAGCCAAATCTCTTTGAAATATGCTGACTTCTGTGATCTTTTTATGCTAAATAAATGGAGATCATTTCCTATGCCTTGAAGGAGATCCCATGTAGCAGAGAAAGCAGGTATATGCATTAGGACATATTATTTATTCAAAAATCTGTAAGCAAAAGTCCCTTTTTCCTTAATGGAAACTTTTATGATTGGCTTAAACTTAAACTCCCATGAAGATAATTTTAAATATTAGTTAAAATATTTTAGATGAATAAAAAGGGAAAATGATGATACCTGCATATTATGAAGTACTCGAAATATTAAAGATAATCTGAGAACAAATTCATAATTGATGTAGATTAGAAACTAGAAATAACTCCAGAAAGAGAAAGGTATGGAGCAAAAGCAAAAACAACACCCGGTTGCAGATGTGACTGGTGATAGAAGCAAGGTCCGATGCTGTAATATTGCATAGGAACCTGGAATGTTAGCTCCATGAATCAAGGCAAATTGAAAGTGGTCAAACAGGAAATGGCAAGAGTGAACGTCGACATTCTAGGAATCAGTGAACGAAAATGGACTGGAATGGGTGAATTTAACTCAGTTGACTATTATATCTACTACTGTGGACAGGAATCCCTCAGAAGAAATGGAGTAGCTATCATGGTCAAAAAAAGAGTCCAAAATGCAGTACTTGGATGCAATCTCAAAAATGAAAGAATGATCTTTGTTCGTTTCCAAGGCAAACCATTCAATATCACAGTACCCAAGCCTATGCCCCAACCAGTAACACTGAAGAAGCTGAAGTATAACGGTTCTATGAAGACCTACAAGACCTTTTAGAACTAACACCCAAAAAAGATTTCCTTTCATTATAAGGGACTGGAATGAAAAAGTAGGAAGTCAAGAAACACCTGGAGTAACAGGCTAATTTGGCCTTGGAATACGGAATGCAAAGGCTGATAGAGTTTTGCCAAGAGAGTGCACTGGTCATAGCAAACACCCACTTCCAACAACACAAGTGAAGACTACACATGAACATCACCAGATGGTCAACACCGAAATCAGATTGATTATATTCTTTGCAGCCAAAGATGGAGAAGCTCTATACAGTCAGCAAAAACAAGACCAGGAGCTGACTGTGGCTCAGATCATGAACTTCTTATCGCCAAATTCAGACTAAAATTGAAGAAAGTAGGGGAAACCACTAGGCCATTCAGGTATGACCTAAATCAAATTCCTTATGATTATACAGTGGAAGTGAGAAATAGATTTAAGGGACTATATCTGATAGATAGAATGACTGATGAACTATGGATGGAGGTTCGTGACATTGTACAGGAGACGGGATCAAGACCTCCCCATGGAAAAGAAATGCAAAAAAGCAAAATGGCTGTCTGGGGAGGCCTTACAAATAGCTGTGAAAAGAAGAGAAGGGAAAAGCAAAGGAGAAAAGGAAAGGTATAAGCATCTGAATGCAGAGTTCCAAAGAATAGGAAGAAGAGATAAGAAAGCCTTCCTCAGTGATAACTGTAAAGAAATAGAAGAAAACAACAGAATGGGAAAGACAAGAGATCTCTTCAAGAAAATTAGAGATACCAAGGGAACATTTCATGCAAAGATGAGCTCGATAAAGGACAGAAATGGAATGGACCTAACAGAAGCAGAAGATATTAAGAAGAGGTGGCAACTATACACAGAAGAACTGTACAAAAAAGATCTTCACGACCTAGATAATCACGATGGTGTGATCACTGACCTAGAGCCAGACATCCTGGAATGTGAAGTCAAGTGGGCCTTAGAAAGCATCACCATGAACAAAGCTAGTGGAGGTGATGGAATTCCACTTGAACTGTTTCAAATCCTGAACGATGATGCTGTGAAAGTGCTGCACTCAATATGCCAGCAAATTTGGAAAACTCAGCAGTGACCAGAGGACTGGAAAAGTCAGTTTTCATTCCAATCCCAAAGAAAGGCAATGTCAAAGAATGCTCAAACTACCGCACAATTGCACTCATCTCATGTGCTATTAAAAGAATGCTCAAAATTCTCCAAGCCAGGCTTCAGCAATACGTGAACCGTGAACTTCCTGATGTTCAAGCTGGTTTTAGAAAAGGCAGAGGAACCAGTGATCAAATTGCCAACATCCACTGGATCATGGAAAAAGCAAGAGAGTTTCAGAAAAAACACCCATTTCTGCTTTATTGACTATGCCAAAGCCTTTGACTGTGTGGATCACAATAAACTGTGGAAAATTCTGAAAGAGATGGGAATACCAGACCACCAAACCTGCCTCTTGAGAAACCTGTATGCAGTTCAGGAAGTAACAGCTAGAACTGGACATGGAACAACAGACTGGTTCTAAATAGGAAAAGGAGTATGTCAAGGCTGTATATTGTCACCCTGCTTATTTAACTTATATGCAGAATACATCATGAGAAACGCTGGGCTGGAAGAAGCACAAGCGCGAATCAAGATTGCTGGGAGAAATATCAATAAACTCATATATGCATATGACACCACCCTCATGGAAGACAGTGAAGAAGAACTAAAAAGCCTCTTGATGAAAGTGAAAGTGGAGAATGAAAAAGTTGGCTTAAAACTCAACATTCAGAAAACTAGGATCGTGGCATCTGGTCCCATCACTTCACAGCAAATAGATGCAGAAACAGTGTCAGACTTCATTTTTCTGGGCTCCAAAATCACTGCAGATGGTGATAGTAGCCATGAAATTAAAAGACACTTATTCCTTGGAAGGAAAGTTATGACCAACCTATATAGCATATTGAAAAGCAGAGACATAACTTTGCCAACAAAGGACCGTCTAGTCAAGGCTATGGTTTTTCCAGTAGTCACGTAAGGATGTGAGAGTTGGACTGTGAAGAAAGCTGATCACTGAAGAATTGATGCTTTTGAACTGTGGTGTTGGAGAAGACTCTTGAGAGTTCCTTGGACTGCAAGGAGATCCAACCAATCCATTCTAAAGGAGATCAGTCCTGGCTGTTCTTTGGAAGGACTGATGCTAAAGCTGAAACTCCAATACTTTGGCTACCTCATGCAAAGAGTTGACTCATTGGAAAAGTCTCTGATGCTGGGAGGGATTGGGGGCAGGAGGAAATGGGGATGACAGAGGATGAGATGGCTGGATGGCATCACTGACTTGATGGATGTGAGTTTGAGTGAACTCCGGGAGTTGGTGATGGACAGGGAGGCCTTGTCTGCTGCAATTCACGGGGTTGCAAAGAGTCAGACATGACTCAGTGACTGAAGTGAAGTAAACTGAACTAAACTTAGAAACTAGAAAGTATAGCATATGGAATTTGACAGTATATCACAGGAATCATGTCCAAAGAGCAAGTAAGTCACAGACCTGAAATGCAAGGAATATTCATCATTAGGAAAATTATTACCTCAGTTAATTTTATTAAAAAATAGAAAGAAACATGACCTTATCAATAAGTGCAGGTAATTAATCTGATACATTTCAATACTCATTTACTAAAGATGAAGAAAATAATAAAAGTAATTTATAAATATGATTAAATTTTTCTAAATCAGGCAAATCAAGCTAAACCATGAACTTTGAAAATTGCATTGAGCATTATAAATAATTGAAAGACTCAAGCATATTTTTAATTAAAAAGAAATAATGACAGTTTTTGGAAAAAAGCTTGACTGATATAAGTGATTACATTAAAAACCTGAGTCATTGGATAATTTTTTCTTAAATCTTTTATGTTTGAAAATATGTGCTCTTTCTGTATCATTAAAACATTTGCATAATCAAATGGCAGCATTTTAAAATTATATTGGATTTTGCATGTACATTAAAAATACCCATCACAAAGAAATATCGCATATCACTTAAGCATGTTTTTTTCATACATTTTTAGTTGTGAAGTCGGTGAGTTATTAATTAAAATAAAGAATATTATAATGTGCTCTCAACCTATTTGGTAAAAGTAAAACTTCGGAAACTGTTTTGATTAAAAGGATCCACAATACATTGTACCCACATATGTAATGATATTTCAAATGATCACCTCATTGTCTGCTTTGGAGATTTTAATCCCCAGCGGTAATTCCATGTACTAAAGACAGGTTCAGTGTGAGTTACATTTTTCTTTTATCAAGTAGGTAAATGCAGTTGTGAAATACTGTTATAGCAGAGATCCTTCTCTATCTGAGTTATGTCCTAAGGTAGACTTGTTTTGTTTTGTTTTTAATTAATTTTTTTATTGAAGGATAATTGCTTTACATAATTCTCTTTTTTTCTGTCAAACCTCAAGATGAATCAGCCATAGGTATACATATATCCCTTCCCTGTTGAATCTCTGTCCCGGCTCCCTCCGCATCGGACCCCTCTAGGTTGATACAGAGCCCGTGTTTGAGTTTCTTGAGCCATACAGCAAATTCCTGTTGGCTATCTATTTTAAATATGGTAATGAAAGTTTTCATGTTTCTTTTTCATACATCTTACCGTCTCCTCCCTTCCTCCCATGTCCATAAGTCTATTCTTTATATTTGTTTCTCCACTGCTGCCCTGTAAATAAATTCTTCAGTACCATTTTTTAGATTCTGTATATGTGCATTAGAATACGATATTTATCTTTCTCTTTCTGACTCACTTCACTCTGTATAATAGTTTCTACTTTCATCCACCACATCAGAACTGACTCAAATGTGTTCCTTTTTATGGCTGAGTAATATTCCATTGTGTATAGGTACCACAACTTCATTATTCATTTATCTGTTGATGAACATCCAGGTTGCTTTCATGTTCTAGCTGTTGTAAATAGTGCTGCAATGAACAATGGGGATACATGTGTCTTACTGGCATAAAAGCAGAAATATAGACTGATGGAACAAGATAGAAAGCCCAGAGAGAAATCCATGCCCTTATGGGTACCTCGTTTTTGACAAAGGAGGCAAGAATATACAATGGGACAAAGACAGCCTCTTGAATAAATGGTGCTGGGATAACTGGACAGCTACGTGTAAAATAATGAAATTAGAACAGTTCCTAACACTGTACACAAAGATAAAATCTAAATGGATTAAAGACCTAAATAAAAGACCAGAAACTGTAAAACTCTTAGAGGAAAACATAGGCAGAACACTCGATGACATAAATGAAAGCAAGATCCTCTGTGACCCACCTCCTAGAGTAATGGAAATAAAAACAAAAGTAAATAAGTGGGACCTGATTAAAATGAAAAACTTTTGCACAGCAAAGGAAACTATAACCAAGGTGAAAAGACAGCCCTCAGAATGGTAGGAAATAATAGCAAATGAAACAACTGACCTAGGATTAATTTCCAAATATACAAGCAGAACTGTTATCACAAAGAGTACCTGTGGAAACCGAAGATCCAGAAATTACCCCTTAAGGCTACCTTGGAAAAGTATCTACAAACCTGCACATACTGAGAGTACAATATCCCAGTTTGATAACCACCTACAAAAACATTTATTCCCTAACAGAGTAAAAGGCAAATGGTCATGAATCATCAAAATGACTGTTCTATCTGGTCTAGTCAAGAAATATAGTTTTTCTTCTTTGGGAACTTTGAAGTGGCAGGAAGGTGAGTATGAATTCAATCAAGGATTTTTGGTTTAAATTCCTCTTCAAGTTTGAAGGATGCAAGCTTATCTCTAAAATTAGAATCTCCTGAGTTTAAAATCCAGGGTGCCATATAACATTCTTTTAAAAATGGATAAAGGGTTTATGTGGATACTAGAACTCCTTGAGTCAAATAAATGCATGCTAATGGGCAAGTCATATAGAAATTGTGAAAAATTACAAGACATAATTGGATTTAAATATATGTAAATATATTTTATTTAAATATATAAATTAAATGACATATACATATTTTAAAATAAATATATTAAATAAAATATATATTTAAAGCTACAGTTAAATATTTTCCAAATAAGAGGGTATATGCACTAATGTAAATAACATTTCATCTTATTCTTTTAATAAAAAGGAAGCAAAATGTAAACTTTATGTATATTTTAGAAATATTTTCTTTATATAAAAAAGAGTGAATGGGTTTAATTATTTTTTTCATAGTTTCAGCATAAAAATCTAACATAATTTTACTCATAACTATATTTTAATGTAATATTATTTTGGAAATACAAAAGTATTCCCTAAAATTCATATTCATTTTATAGGTTCTCATTTCAATGATGAATTTTCCAGAGAAATAAAATGCTGTCTTTGTTCATATGCTTTATTCTTCTTTTTTAAATGAAATCTTAAGCAATATTTCTTCAGCATTCTAAGAAAAGACCTCTTAGAACTTGGGATTATCTAAGAAAAGGAATTCTATGCTTTAAGTTAAGGTTTATATTAAGAAAAATAAAGCTGAAGGTAATGATAACCAAAACATATCTGCATATTTTACAAGAACAGTTCAAACTTTTACTTTCAATCATAATTGAAAATCATGGTCTCTCAGCCACGTGATTACAAAGAAGCTACGGTAAATATCACATCTCATTAGACAGTCAAATGAAGTAACCTGAAAATAAAGGCACACTGAAGTAGACTTTAAAGTATTGATTAAAGCATTTAGATTCAGTTCAATTCAGTTCAGTCGCTCAGTCATTTCCGACTCTTTGTGACCCTATGAACTGCAGCACATCAGGTCTCATCTATCACCAACTCCCAGAGTCCACCCAAACCCATGTCTATCGAGTCGGTGATGCCATCCAACCATCTCATCCTCTGTCGTCCCCTTCTCTTCCTGCCCTCAAACTTTCCCAGCATCAAGGTCTTCTCAAATGAGTCAGCTATTCACATCAGGTGGCCAAAGTACTGGAGTTTCAGCTTCAAATTCAGTCCTTCCAGTGAACACACAGAACTTATCTTTAGGATGGACTGGGTGGATCTCTTTGCAGTTTAAGGGACTCTCAAGAGTCTTCTCCAACTCCACAGTTCAAAAGCATCAATTCTCCAGTGCTCAGCCTTCTTTATAGTCCAACTCTCACATCCATACCTGACCACTGGAAAAACCATAGCTTTAACTGGACAGACCTTTATTGGCAAAGTAATGTCTCTGCTTTTGAATATGCTATCTAGGTTGGTCATAACTTTCCTTCCAAGGAGTAAACGTCTTTTAATTTTATGGCTGCAATCACCATTAACAGTGATTTTAAAGCCCCGCCCCCCCACAAAAAAAAAAAAAAGTCAGCCAATGTTACCCATCTATTTGCAATGAAGTGATGGGACCAGATGCAGTGGTCTTAGTTTTCTCAAGGTTGAGCTTTAAGCCAACTTTTTCACTCTCCTCTTTCACTTTCATCAAGAGGTTCTTTAGTTCTTCTTCACTTTCTACCATAAGGGTGGTGTCATATGCATATCTGAGGTTATTGATATTTCTCCGGCAATCTTGATTCCAGCTTGTGCTTCTTCCAGCCCAGTGTTTCTTATGATGTACTCTGCATAGAAGTGAAATAAGCAGGGTGACAATATACAGCCTTGATGTACTCCTTTTCCTATTTGGAAACAGTCTGTTGTTCCATGTCCAGTTCTAACTGTTGCTTCCTGTCCTGCATACAGGTTTCTCAAGAGGCAGGTTTGGTGGTCTGGTATTCCCATCTCTTTCAGAATTTTCCACAGTTTATTGTGTTCCACACAGTCAAAGGCTTTGGCATAGTCAGTAAAGCAGAAATCAGTGATTTTCTTGAACTCTCTTGCTTTTTCGATGACCCAGTGGATGTTGGCAATTTGATCTCTAGTTCTTCTGCCTTTTCTAAAACCAGCTTGAACATCTGGAATTTCATGGTTCACATATTGCTGAAGTCTGGCTTGGAGAATTTTGAGCATTCCTTTAATAGCGTGTGAGGTGAGTGCAATTGTGCGGTAGTTTGAGCATTCTTTGACATTGCCTTTCTTTGGGATTGGAATGAAAACTGACCTTTTCCAGTCCTGTGGTCACTGCTGAGTTTTCCAAATTTGGTGGCATATTGAGTGTAGCACTTTCAGAGCATCATCTTTCAGTTTTTGAAACAGCTCAACTGGAAATCCATCTCCTCCACTAGCTTTGTTCATAGTGATGCTTCCTAAGGCCCACTTGATTTCACATTGTTAGGCCTCCTCAGACAGCCATTTTTCTTCTTTGCATTTCTTTTTCTTGGGGATGGTCTTGATTCCTGTCTCCTGTACAATGTCACGAAACTCTATCCATAGTTCATCAGACACTGGTCTATGAGATATAGTCTCGAATCTATTTCTCACTCTCACTGTATAGTCATAAGGGATTTGATTTAGGTCATACCTGAATGGTCTAGTGGTTTTCTCCACTTTCTTCAATTTTGGTCTTAATTTGGCAATAAGGAGTTCATGATCTGAGCCACAGTCAGCTCCTGGTCTTGTTTTTGCTGACTGTATAGAGCTTCTTCATCTTTGGCTGCAAAGAGTATAATCAATTTGATTTCGGTGTTGACCATCTGGTGATGTCCATGTGTAGACTCTTCTCTTGTGTTGTTGGAAGACTGTGTTTGCTATGACTACTGCGTTCTCTTGTCAGAACTCTGTTATTCTTTGGCCTGCTTCATTCCGTACTCCAAAGCCAAATTAGCCTATAACTCCAGGTGTTTCTTGACTTCCTACTTTTGCATTCCAGTCCCCTATAATGAAAAGGACATCTTTTTGGAGTGTTAGTTCTAGAACATCTTTTAGGTCTTCATAGAACCATTCAACTTCAGCTTCTTCAGTGTTACTATTTGGGGCATATACTTGGATTACCGTGGTACTGAATGGTTTGCCTTGGAATCAAAAAGAGATCATTCTGTCGTTTTTGAGATCGCATCCAAGTACTGCATTTCAGACTGTTTTTTTGACTATGATGGCTACTTCATTTCTTCTAAGGGATTCTTGCCCAGAGTAGTAGATATAATGGTCATCTGAGTTCAATTCACCCATTTCATTCCATCTTAGTTCACTGATTCCTAGAATGTTGATGCTCACTCTTGTCATCTCCTGTTTGACCACTTCCAATTTACCTTGATTCATGGACCTAGCATTCCATGTTCCTATGGAATATTGTTCTTTACAGCATCGAACCCTGCTTCCATCACCAGTCTCATTCACTACTGTGTTCGTTTTTGCTTTGGCTCCATCCCTTCATTCTTTTTGGAGTTATTTCTCCACTGGTCTCCAGTAGCATATTGGGTACCTACCGACCTGGGGAGTTCATCTTTCAGTGTCTTATTTTTTTTTTTTTTTTGCCTTTTAATACTGTTCATGAGGTTCTCCAGGCAAGAATACTGAAGTGGTTTGCTATTCCCTTCTCCAGTGGAGCACATTTAGATTACATTTCATAAACTATCTGGACCACCTAAGATTTAAGGGAAAAAGAAAAAAAATCATGTTGTTATTAAATCTTCATGTTTATAATGCTTTATAATATTAACTTGTTACAAAAAAATTTTTATTGCAACTAATGATTAGGGTATTACCTTAGGAAATGCATCAAGAAGAGCATCAGTATTCATAATGTTGTTGTTCTTGTTTAGTCACTAAGTCATGTCCAAATCGTGCAACACCATGGACTGTGTAGTTGGCCAGGCTCCTCTATCCATGTGGTTTCCCAGATGAGAATACTGGAATGGGTTGCCATTTCTTTCTCCAGGAGATCTTCCAGACTAACGAAGATAGAACTCACATTACCCACATTGGCAGGTGAATTTCTTTACTGCTGAGCTTCCAAGGAAGCCCAATTCAATATATTTGGATCATTAAAATATTTAAACCTTTTTTAAATGAAGAGATGGAACAAAAGGCAGAATATATAATTTAATAGTAAATTGCAGAGTTTAAGTTTATTTTTATAGTGTATAATTTCAAGATATCAATACTCTTGTGAGACATTAGAAATGTTTGAAAACTAAGTTCCTTAAAATTTAAAAGCAGTATGAAATGTTTTTAAAATATCACTATGCAATATTTAGCTTTAATAGGAAAAGTCCAGTGTAACCTATCTCTACTGTTGACTATAATTTAAAACCCTAGACTGTATACAGAAAAATACCTACCCAAGGATGCTTAAAATGAAATCAAAAGCAAACAAGTTACAAAAGTGCATTAAATGTTGGGGAAATGACCAGTAAGTCTGAGATTTAAGTATGATCTTCCTGTCTATCTGTTTCTTGCACTTTGCTTGTAACAGTGCTCCAAGGGCAGATCTCTGTTGAGATCTGGGTAGTCAGTATTGGTGGCTATAGCAATTACTGTAGCAACTAAAACTCCAGTAAAAATTTTCTCTTTCTGGAAAGATAAACAGAGAAAAAGGGATTCCTGCTGTCTGAAGAATGAGAGGGAAATTCAAATTTTTCCTCTTTTCTCTCCTAAGGAGACTATAGTCACAGAGATGCAGATGGTACAGACATCTTAGCTATTTATCCCAGGAGTCTTGAGTCTATTTAGTGAAGAATTGTATTTAGAAACCAAAGTCTGAGCTCTAGTTTTGTTACTGTATGTACATGTGCATGAAGACATATACACATGCACAAATAAACTTAACTATCTATCTATAGACCTGCCCCAATATCATTTCAACATTACAGGGTTTACTCTAGCCATTCTCATTTCCTTACTAATAATACTATTCTCTGACAGTTAAAAACCTGGATTTTGTTATTTTCAATGTAATTATTTGATGCATTCTTTTTTTACTTAACTGAACACTTTGCTTCAGGAGCTAAAAGTTTGAACATATACATGCAAACTACTTCAAAACTGGGTCCCATCAACTGATGTGATTACAGACAAAAGTAAAGGGAACAAAAAGCAAATAAATGAGAATGAAGAAAAGAAGTGTGAGGATGAGATGGGAAAAGAATGGACTTAATGGGAAGAAATTGGAGAGATAAAAAAGGAAGTAAGAGAGAGGAAAGTCAAGTAACAAGTGTGTCCATGGATAAAATACTTCTTCCTACCTGGCACCCTTGCCCAACATTTGAGCCCAGACATGTCAGTGACTTCTGCTCAGCATTTCTTTTGGAAATACATTAACTCATTCATATTTTTAAAAGATATCTTTTTTTAAAATTTTTTTTTTAAGGTTGGTTTGCTCATTTATTTGTTGACTAATTGCAAAGATTTGAAATGAACAGAAAAGGCTGATTTCAGACTCAGTCACCCTTTTGAGAATACACAAACATATGCACAGGCACATAGAGATGTACATAAATAAAGTCAAATACTTACCAGTATTTGCTGTTTAAACAAAGCATTCCTGATATTTTGTTCTCCAGTTTATTAGAATAATCATTCTAATAAATAGTCATTTTAATTAGCACACAGTTTATATAAATATAACTTTACAATTTTTAAAACTCTTTATGCTTTTATATGAAGTGAGTTCCTGGTTTGTAATTGTTCTAGTCCACCTTTCCCTCTGGACTAACTGTTGAATTAGCTGAAAATGTAATGAAGAGACACGGTCAAAACTACCTTTGTTGTAGCTGTTGAGCAACTACTTTTCCTCTGTGATATGCATGTGTTCTCTTACAGTTTATAATGTCTCACTGGGGTACAGGCTATTCATTTCCATGTGATATTGTTGACTATTCACAGTTGCCTACAGCACTGAGGGTAACTTTCTTTTCAGAAAAAAACTTGTAACTCTAAATCAGTGTTAAAACTTTATGGACTCTATTTTTAAATACTGAATGTGAAATGAGGCATCTTTCAATTTCAGAGATTTATCAGTGTTGTTGCATGTGTCCACAAGTTTGTTTTTGTTATTTGTTTTTGTTTTTTTTTTTTGGTACCGAGTATGTATGTATTACACTGTGTTTATCAATTCATGAGATTATGCACATTTGCTTTGCTATATTTTTAAAATTATTGTGAAAAGTGGTGCTATGAACATTCATATGTAGACCTTTTGAGGACTTATGTTTTTATTTAAAAAACTTCTACTACTGAAAGTTTCTCAGTCATGTTTGACTCTTTGTGACTCCGTAGACTATATAGTCCATGGAATTCTCTAGGCTAGAAAACTGGAATGGGTAGTCTTTCCCTTTTCCAGGGGATCTTCCCAACCGAGGTATTGAACCCAGATCTCCCACATTGCACGTGGTTTCTTTACCAGCTGAATCACAAGGGAAGCCCATGATTTTATTTGTCCTTGATAAATATTTGAATTTTCTGGTTATACCATAAGTATTTATCTTAAATGGCTCTACTAATTTGCATTCTTACCAGCAATATATTTTCCCTAGTGTAAGTATTCCAGAAGCCAGCATTCAAAGAACTTATGTGGAAGTTTATATATTTATAAAATTTAGCCTTGGCAGTCCTAGAAAATCACCTCTGATGCATCTAATGCTTGGTAAAGTCATAAGGTGGGATAAGTCAAAATAAAATTCTGAAAAAATAAAATAATACACAGGAAGACAATAAATAGGGACCTTACATGATTTTAGGGAACAGATTGAAAAAAATATTTTAAATACTGACATATCAATATAATAAATGTAAATGGTCTAAAATGAACAAAATAGATGAAAAGCATAATTTAATTATATGATATTATTAGCAAACTCACTTTAAGTATAATGATTTGGGGAAAATAAAAGTAAAAAGACATATCATTCAAACTTCAATCAAAGGAAAGCAGGAAAGACTCTGTTATATCAGATAAACTAGAACTGTTCAGATAAAATAGAGCTTGTCTATAGTGATGATCTCAGAAATCTCCACATGTGATAAACTACATGGAACTAAGTATAGTCAAAAACACACACACATGAAAGAGTGAATTTAGAACCAATGAAGTATGAATAAGCCCAGTGGATTGTATCAATGTAAAATTTCTGTTTATGAAATTCTACAATAGAAGTGCAAAATGGTGGCATCAGGAGAAAGTAGGTCAAGAGTGTATGAAATCTCTTGGAATTATTTTTGACAACTGTGTGTGAATCTGCAATAATCTCAAAATATAAATTAAAAGAATAAATAATCTATCTCTTCAAAAAAACAAAAAGAATGACACTCTTTTCTATATTTTGATGTAGAAAGGTCTCCAAGTTATAGTGTTAATAAAAAAGTCAATTTGCAAAAACAATGTACATAATGTCCTATTATTTGTGTAAAAGTTGGGGAAAGAGGAATCATATTCAGTTTTTTTAAAGATTTATTTTTTTTAAGTTTACAATGAAATTGAATGAAAGGTACAGAAATTTCTCTTCCATCCCCTGCCTCCATACATACAAGGGATTTATCAACACCATTCACTAACAAGGTGTGTTTTATTTATTCATTTATTCAGTTTGTTTTTCTTTTTTTCTTTTTTTACCAATAATAAATCTACATCGACACATCATAATCACTCAAAGACCATAGTTCATCTTAAGATTCACTTCTGGTGTTGCATGTTTGATGGGTTGGGCCAAATGAGTAATAACATATATCCATCTTTATAACACCAAATAAATAATTTCTCTACCATGCAAAATCCTCTGGGTTCTGCCTATTTATTTATCTCCTCCCATCATTATCCTGTGATAACTACTAAATCTTTTCATAGTCTCTGTAGTTTTGCTCTTTCCAGAATGTCATGTGTATGGACTCATATGGTATAAAGCCTATTCAGATTGACTTCATTGACTTACTAATATGCATTTATGTCCCTCCACATCTTTTCATGGCTTAATAGCTCATTTTTATAGTACTGGATAATATAATATTGCCTGGATATACCAAAGTTTGTTTATCCATACATCTTCTAAAGCACCATATTTATTGCTTCCAAGTTTTGTAAGTTATGAAAAAGCTGATTTAAATATCTGTGTGCAGGTTTTTCTGCATTTTGTCCAATTTTGTTTTTGTACAATTTTCAAGTGCCATTATTTTTTGACTGTATAAGTGTTTAAAAGAAAATTAGAAAAGATACATAAGAAACTCAGAAAGGTATTATCTGTTGATATATGAGGAAAATTGCACCATTTTATAACTCATCACATGACTATTTTACCTATGTAAAGTCAAAAGTACTACTGAAAAAAGTAAAATAAATCCATTAACCCTTTGGAAAAACTCAATTAAGTTTCTCAAAATAAATTTTAAAACTTTGATAAAAATTTGAACCTTAAGATCAATAAAAATTTGGTGCAGACTAGAAAAATTGCCAACGTTCGCTGGATCATCAAAAAGAAAGAGAGTTCCAGAAAAAAATCTATTTCTGTTTTATTGACTACACCAAAGTCTTTCAGTATGTGGATCACAACAAACTGGAAAATTCTCCAAGAGATGGGCATACCAGACCACTTTACCTGCCTCCTGAGAACACTGTATGCAGGTCAGCAAGCAACAGTTAGAACTGGCCATGGAACAACAGACTGGTTCAATCAGGAAAGGAGTATGTCAAGGCCCTATATTACCACCCTGCTTATTTAATTTCTATGCAGATCATATCACATAAAATCCTGGGCTAGAGAAATCACAAGCTGGAATCAAGATTGCCAGAAGAAATACCAACAACCTAAGATACACAGATGACACCACCCTTATGGCAGAAAGCAAAGAAGAACTAAAGAACCTTTTGATCAAAGTGAAAGAGGAGAGTGCAAAATTGGCTTAAAATTCAACATTCAGAAAACTTAGGTAATGGCATCCATTACCATCCCTTCATGGCAAATAGATGGAGAAACAGTGGAAACAGTGACAGACTTTATTTTCTTCACCTCCAAAATCACTGCAGATGGTGATTGCAACCATGAATTTAAAAGACGCTTAAAAAAAATTAAAATAAAATAAAAAAAAAATAAAAGACGCTTGCTCCTTGGAAGAAAATCTATGACCAACCTAGACAGCATATTAAAAAGCAGAGGCATTACTTTATCGATAAAGGTCCTTCCAGTCAAAGCTATGTTTTTTTCTGGTGGTCATGTACGGATGTGAGAGTTGGACTAAAAAGGAAGCTGAGTGCCAACAAATAGATGCTTTTGAACGGTGGTGCTGGAAAAGACTCCTGAGAGTCCCTTGGAGTGCAAGGAGATCCAACCAATTTATCCTAAAGGAAATCAGACCTGAATACTCATTGGAAGGATTGATGCTGGAGCTGAAACTCTAATACTTTGGCCACTTGCTGTGAAGAACTGACTCACTGGAAAAAGCCCTGATGTTGGGAAAGATTGAAGGTGGGAGGAGAATGATACAATAGAGGATGAGATGGTTGGATATCATCACTGACTCAGTGGACATGAGTTTGAGTAAACTCTGGAAGTTGGTGATGGACAGGGAGGCCTGGCATGCTGCAGTCCATGGGGTCGCAAAGAGTTGAACATGACTAAGTGACTTAACCGAACTTAGCACATCCAAGGGAATATACAGATAATCTAACACAGCTAAAATACAATTTAAAAATAACATGATAAATGACTAACGTTCAAAAGCAATACTGATTCTGTAATAAAATATTAGATATATTTAAAAGACAAATTAATTTACAACCATAGCAAAATTGTATTCTATATAGAATTATAAATTAATTGTGTTAAAATCTTAGAGATTCTTAACTGCTGACATAAGGGCTTAAAGTAACAAGGAGTGATGAAAAATTTAATAACAGGTAAGTGGCATGATTAGAATTATGCTACAAAACTTGATCCAGAGCCTATATAAAATCTACTTGCACAGCCCATGTAAGGTAGGTGGGTTGCTTAATATGCTACTCCCATTTTCTATGTTAGAAAATAATATGGTCCTATAGGTAAAAATTAATGTCAGTGAAAAATAAAGAAGAGACTATAAATAAATGAGGGAAATAACATGGAGGTAGAATTTTAACTTAGCAACTTATTGATTATGTGATGCAGAACTCAGATGCTCTCCCTGAGTGGTTCAGAATGCAATTAACCAGACTGAGGGATGATAGAAATACAGGTTCTAATGAATGTCAATAGAGTATATGTCCTCAGAAAGGAGGGAAAAAAGCAACACAAAACTATAATAGTGGATTTGAAGTGATTAAACAAAAGCTGTGTATTTTTATGTTTAGGTGAATTAAAACTATTTTAAACTATTTAACAATTTAAAAACTATTAAATTCAAGTAGAAAAATATTCATCTTTATGTCATTTGAGTTTTTTTAAACATTTGACAATTTAACCATTGTACAGTAATGGTTAATTTTATATGTTAATTTTTGGGCCAAATATTCTTCTGGATGTATTTGAATTAGATTAATGTTAAAACCAGTGGACTTTGAGAAAAACAGACTGTCCTTCAAAATGTCTATGGGCCTCATCCAATTGGCTGAAGACTTGAGTAGAATATTAGACTGCTCTTTCAAAGCATGAGGGAATTCTCCACCAGACAGCCTTAGATCTTGAACTGTAGGCTGAACACTGTAGCCTCCATAACTTCATAAGTCAATTCCTCACATCTCTCTCTTCTTCTCTCATATATCTATAGATACATATGGATACTATCTCTCTCTCTCTCTCTCTCTCTCTCTATATATATATATATATATATATATATATATATAATCTGTTTCTCTGAAGATCTCTGATGAATACAATTCTCTCTTGATTTTTCCATATAATTATAATTCATGGAGCCACTATCCCTTAGAATTTTCATTTGTCTTCTCTAATTTATACTTCCTTACTTTTCTTACAAGGTATACATTCCCCAGGCCTTCATCCTACTCTGTTTTATTCCTTATTCTCTATATTCGATCTGCACCTTCTTACTGCGATGTTTATTTATTTATTGTATCATTTATTATATTATGCCAGAAATTGTGAAGTGTTGATTTCCAGCAATTAAATCATACTGATGCCTTCTTATTTGGTAGATTTAGTGAAATGTTGACTCTCACCCTAGTGGCTCAGTGGTAAAAGAATCTGCCTGACAAGCAGGAGATGTATGTTTAATCCCTGAGTTGGGAAGATCCCTTGGAGAAGGAAATGGTAACCCACTCCAGTATTCTTATCTGGGAAATCCCATGAACAGAGGAGCCTAGAGGGCCACAGTCCACGGGGGTCACAAAAGAGTCAGACACAACTGAGGGAATGAACAACAGTGAAATGTTTCATTCTCTAAATTTTTTATCTACTGTTTCAAAAGCTTTAAGAATTAAAAAGTGAAAGTGAATCTTATTTTGTGCCCCAAATGTAGGCATTTCAAAATACATTTGGCTACAATTATTGTTGCTGTTCAGATGCTAAGTCATGTTCAACTCTGCAACTCCATGAACTGTAGCATGCCAGGCTTCAGTACTTCACTATCTTTCTGAGTTTGCTCAAATTCATGTCCACTGAGTCAGTGATGCCATCCAACCATCTCATCCTCTGTCACCCTCTTCTCTTCTTGCCCTCAGTCTTTCCCATCATCAGGGTCTTTTCCAGTGAATCAGTTGTTTTGCATCAGGTGGACAAAGTATTAGAGCTTCAGCTTCAGTATCAGTCCTCCCAATAAATATCCAGAGTTGATTTCCTTTAGGATTGACTGGTTTGATCTTCTTGCTGTCCAATGGGCTCTCAAGAGTCTTCTCTAGCACCACATTTTGAAAGCATCAGTTCTTTGGTGATCAGTCTTCTTTATGGTCTAACCCTCACATCCATACATGTCTATATATTTGGCTACAATAATTTCACATAATGCTTTCTCAGTTTGTATTTGGGTGTATTAAAGGCACCTGGGATTTCACTTACTTTTCCCACTAATTATATGAATTACCAGCCCCTGTTGTGAGTTCTCAGTTAGGGTTAATGCTACTATTCATTGTTTGCTATAGAAATCTTAAAAATTTCCATGATTTTCCATTGCCAGTCTTTTTTTTTTTTTTTAACTTTATTTTATCCATTACCAGTCTTATCTGTATCTTCTTCCCTCCAAATAATAAAGAAAAAGAAGAAACTATTTCTAAATGCAAAACCAGAATAAATGTCACCAATAATATCTAAGCAGAAAGAGCCAGATATAAAATGTTGCATAATATATGCATTTCTTAATAAATTACAAAACAGGCAGAAAGCAATATATATTATCTATGGTAATATAAGCCAATAGTCATATTTTTTAAAGACTATTAAGCAGAAGAAATTATGAGAAATATTTGCAAGATGCTTGTAAATTATATATCTTGATTGGGATGATTTTTACATAGGTATATTCACATTGCATAGTTGTCCACCTCTTTTTATTAAATCTCTGCACATATTAACCAAAGTTATTTTAAAAATTGTTTATGATAGTTCTAACTTCTGGGGCATCTATAGGTATTATTCTGTGGACTATTTTATCTTCTTGTCACCTGAGGTTTCCAGATTGTCTTATGATTTTTGACTGAATGATGGATATTTGATACAGAAGAGCCAAAATTAAGATAAATGTTATTTTAATAGGCACATACGCCAGATTATTGGACTTCCCTGGAGTTTCAGCTGGTAAAGAATCTGTCTGCCATGAAGGAGACCCCAGTTCAATTCCTAAGGGGTGTTGATCAGTTAGTCAGTTGTTATGGTTTGGATTTTTTTTGTTGTTGTTGCTAGAATTAACTTGAGCATGCTCTGGCTTCAGTTAATTTTAATAAGTGACTGCTGCTATTCCATGGATCTTGAAGCTTTAGGTGTGAAAATGTTTTTTGCAGTGTTCTTGTTTAAACTACTATTTTTGTATGTTTGCACCAGAGGTGACATGCTCACTCTATTCCCGCTGGATCCCAGCAGATTGCTGTTGGCTTATTATTCAGCTTGAGCTTATAGTGGGTCAAGGAGGTACATGACTCTCTTGGTTCAGCCTCTGTCTTCAACAGACTCTAAACCTTAGGGGCAGAAGCTTCTTAACGTACATTTTCTCTTTTACTGGGGACAGCATGATTCTGTGTGCTGTCTTCAGAAAGATTGGCTATAAGGTAGTTTCTTGCACATTCCCCATGGGTAGCAAGTCTACCCTCTGAAAAATGACATAGCTGTGGGTCTGAAGGTGTTTTGTCTTCCTTGCCAAGTAGGATAGTTCTGCTTCTACCAGTCCCTCCAAAACAAGGAAACTTAGAATCTGGATTTACTACCCTGCCACAACACCTTAAAGTCTTTGCTTTGTATGAAGAAAGGATCCAAGATGAGAGCTTGCTTTCATGCCTATGAACTACCATGGGAATCAGAATGGGGGCTTTTTATGGTTCTTTGTCTTGTCTTCAATATTTCTTACAATGAAGCCTGACTTTTCACATGTCTTAGGCTGAGTGGTTTTAATAGTTGGTTAAAATTTTAGCTAGTGTTTTTACCTACTTTAATGGTAGCCAACTCCTCTTTTAGGGCTTTTCATAAAGTAAGAAATTCATATGTCTCTAATGTATTCCAAATGGGCTTGTCATTCACTGGAATATACTTCAACTGGTTAACTTATGAATACAGATTTCTGATAGGCTCAGATATTTCAAGGATGATCTGTTTTCTTTCTTTTTTTTAATTTAAATGTATTTATTTTAATTGGAGGCTAATTACAATATTGTATTGGTTTTGCCATACATCAACATGTTACTAAAATAGGAGTGACACTTTCTTGCAATCTTAAATAATCTGAGAGAAAGCAAAAGACTTTAGTTTAATTCAAATTGTAGAAATGTATTAGTCTGTACAATTACAATTTAGTAACTTTTCAGTATACATGTTAGGCTTCAACTGAACTGTTTACGAATAAAAGTTGCAGTGCTTAACATATATGCCTATTCTAAACAGCACAATCTTTTATATATTGTGAAAATTTTGAAATGCATTCCCCTAGTATATCTCCTTTTCACCTCAAAATATCAAGATATGTTTGTCTGTCCCCTGTCTCATTTGTCCAATTTCAAAACATATTCATCCTAGTGGCTAAAATTATATATATATATATATATATATATATATATATGTAATTCATGCTAGTCTTTCAGTAAAATCCCTTTTCTTTTTATTGAATCTGTTATTCATTCATCAAACACATTTTAGTAACCATATACATAGTATTATTCTAGAGAACAGGAATTAAAAAAAAAAAAGTAGGTATTGGAAATGGTTTTAACATGTAATAGATTTTGTAAAGCAAGTTGAACTCTTTCTATAACATGTAATGCTCAAAATTCTCCAAGCCAGGCTTCAGCAATATGCGAACTGTGAACATCCTGATGTTCAAGCTGGTTTTATAAAAGGCAGAGGAACCAGAGATCAAATTGCCAACATTCGCTGGATCATAGAAAAAGCAAGAGAGTTCCAGAAAAACATCTATTTCTGCTTTATTGACTATGTAAAAGCCTTTGACTGTGTGGATCACAATAAACTGTGGAAAATTATGAAAGAGATGGGAATACCAGACCACCTGATCTGCCTCTTGAGAAATTTGTATGCAGGTCAGGAAGCAACAGTTAGAACTGGACATGGAACAACAGACTGGTTCCAAATAGGAAAAGGAGTCCGTCAAGGCTGTATATTGTCACCCTGCTTATTTAACTTATATGCAGAGTACATCATGAGAAACACTGGACAGGAAGAAACACAAGCTGGAATCAAGATTGCCAGGAGAAACATCAAGAACCTCAGATATGCAGATGACACCACCCTTATGGCAGAAAGTGAAGAGGAACTCAAAAGCCTCTTGATGAAAGTGAAAGTGGAGAGTGAAAAAGTTGGCTTAAAGCTCAACATTCAGAAAACGAAGATCATGGCATCCAGTCCCACCATTTCATGGGAAATAGATGGGGAAACAGTGGAAACAGTGTCAGACTTTATATTTCTGGGCTCCAAAATCACTACAGATGGTGACCTCAGCCATGAAATTAAAAGACGCTTACTCCTTGGAAGGAAAGGTATGACCAACCTAGATAGCATATTCAAAAGCAGAGACATTACTTTGCCAACAAAGGTTCGTCTAGTCAAGGCTATGGTTTTTCCTATGGTCATGTATGGCTGTGAGAGTTGGACTGTGAAGAAGGCTGAGCACCGAAGAACTGATGCTTTTGACCTGTGGTGTTGGAGAAGACTCTTGAGAGTCCCTTGGACTGCAAGGAGATCAACCAGTCCATTCTGAAAGAGATCAGCCCTGGGATTTATTCGGAAGGAATGATGCTAAAGCTGAAACTCCAGTACTTTGGCCACCTCATGCGAAGAGTTGACTCATTGGAAAAGCCTCTGATGCTGGGAGGGATTGGGGGCAGGAGGAGAAGGGGACAACAGAGGATGAGATGGCTGGATGGCATCACTGACTCGATGGACGTGAGTTTGAGTGAGCTCCGGGAGTTGGTGAGGAACAGGAAGGCCTGGCGTGCTTCGATTCATAGGGTCGCAAAGAGTTGGACACGACTGAGCAACTGATCTGATCTGATGACATGTGAAGAGGAAGTTACTAATAGATGCATAAAGTCTTGTGGCTTAGATGTCAGACAACTTTTGAAGTAGAACATTTACAGCTATTTCACTCCTTCTTTCACCTCTATCACTTCTAAATTCTAGTTTTTAAAGTAACTTCTTCATGGAATAAACAAATATTATTAAGATCTAAAAGAAAAAGCTCAAAATTTACTTGCTGGAAGGGAGGAAAGAGAAAGAGAGGCCATTTAAATAACTGTATTGTGACAGGATAACATATGCAATGTAAAGAAAGTCAAGATACCATAGTAACACCATAGTAGCTGACTGGTATGGAAGGGAGAATTGAAAGGGAAGGGAGAATTGAAAGATTCAATAGAAGAGGCCATCAGCTTCATACTGATGGTTGTGGTCACACACCAGGTATAGAATACCCTTGCTTTTCTGTGTTGTTATGTCAATATTCTCATGGTACGAATGAATACTTGAATCGTGAAAATGAGAAATAATCTCAAACAATTTAAGCAGATTGCATATTGATCACTGGCTAGAGATAAACTGTAAAGGCTTCTTAGACTATGTATAAGGAAGTACTGTTGTCCTGGGAGGGTAGAGACAACTTCCCCCACTAGGAAGTTCACACAGAGGAGGGGCTAAAATAACAGCTGAGCCTCAGAGGCTGTGTGGCTAAGGAAGATGAGCTGAATCTTTTGTCATGGCTGTGCAAACTGTGGAGCTACACCTCTGCTTATGGCTTACTAAATTCGGTGCCAAAAAAAAAGAAAGAAAGAAAACAATTGTTTTGACAGCTGGGATGGGTCCAGCTTTAGCAGCTGTGGGCATTGTGGGCATGTACATGGGTTGGGCTTGACTGACTTTCTTCCACTTTCCACAGCAGGTCCAGGTACATGACTACTGTAGTCCTGGGACCTGATCTCAATGGATATGCACTAGTGGTAAAAAGAGCACATGAAAGGAAATCGTCACCCAATTCCAGTAAGTACAGAGTCCCATACAGGAAAAACTCAAGGAAAAACATATCAAGACATATAGTAATCAAGCAAATAAAAATTAAATACCAAAAAATTTAAAAAATTTTAAAGCAACAATGGAAAAGCAACAAATAACAAATAAGGAAATGACCATAAGATTATCAGCTGATTTTTCAGCAGAAACTCTGCAAGCCAGAGGAAGTGACAGGATATATTTAAAATGATGAAAGTATTCTGCAACCCAGAATACTCTACCCAGGAAGGCTTTAATTCAGATTCAACAGAGAAAACAACAGTTTTAAAGGCAAGCAAAAGCTGGGAAAGTTCAAACCAGTTTTATAGCAAATGTTAAAGGAACTCCTCTAGGCAAGAAACACAAGAGAGGAGAACAAAAGAGGGGAAAAAAAAAAAAAAAAAGAAAACTACAAAAACAAACCCAAAACAGTTAAGAAAATGGCAGTAGGAAAACTCATATTGATACTTATCTTAAAAGTAAATGGATGAGATGTTCCAGCCAAAGACACAGACTGGCTAAATGGATAAGAAAAGAAAACCCCATATATATATGTTGTCTATAAGAGGGACATATACTGAATGAAAATGAGGGGATTGAAAAAGATACCCCATGCAAATGGAAATCAAAATAAAAGTGGGATAGCAATACTCATATGAGACAAAATAAACTTTAAAATATAGATTGTTACGAGAGACAAGGAAGGAACACCACAATACATAAGCAAATGCTAACAGCCAGGAAAGGGAGAATCAATAGTAACTTAATAATAGGGGAAAAAATTAACACCCCACTTACACCAATGGGCAGATGATACAGACAGAAAATTAAGAAGAAAACACAAGCCTTAAATTAAGCACTCAACAAAATAGACTCAATTGCTATCATTTAAGACATTCTATCCAAAAGTAGCAGAATGCATTTTCTTTTCAAGTGTACACAGAATATTCTCCAGATGAGATCCCATTTGGGTGACAAATCAAGCTGAGACAAAAGTAGGAAAACTGAAAGCATATCACACATCTTTCCAACCACAATGTGATGATGGTAGAAATTAGTTACAGAAAGAAAATGTAAAATACATAATCACATGGGAGGTAAACAATATGCTGCTAAGTAATCAAGGGATCACTAAAGAAATCGAAGAGGAAATTAAAAAAAAAAAAACCTAGAAAAAAAAATGATAATGAAAACATGATGACCCAAAGCCTATGGGAAAAAGCAAAAGCAGTTCCAAGAGGGAAGTTTATAGAAATACAATCTTACTTCAAGAAACAAGAAAAATCTCAAACAACTTAATCTTATGCCTAAGGCAACTAGAGAAGGAAGAACAAACAAAAATGAAAGTTAGTAGAAGAAAAGAACTCATAATGCTGAAAGCAGAATTAAATGTAATAGATACAAAGAAAACAATAACACAGATCAATGAAACTGAAAGCTGGTTCTTTCGAAAGATAAACAAAATAAGTAAACCTGTATCCATATTCATCAAAAAAATAAAATAAATGGGGGGGGGAGGACTCAAATCAATAAAATTAAAATACAATAAAGAGAAATTACAGTGGGCACCACAGAAATACAAAGAATCATGAGACTACTACAACAACCACATGCCAATAAAATGACTAACTTGGAAGAAATGAAAAACAAAATCTTAGAAAGGTATAACCTTCCAAGACTGAAATAGAAGAAACAGAAAATACAAACATAACAATCACAAACAATGAAATTGAAACTGATTAAAAAGTCTTCCAACAAATAGAAGCCCAGAACCAGCTGGCTTCACAGGCAAATTCTATCAAAAATTTAGAGAAGAGGTAACACTCACCTTGCTCAAACTCTTCCAAAAAATTTCAGAGTAAGGAGCACACCCAAGCTCACCATCATCCTGACACAAAAGCCAGCCAAATATATCACAAATAAAGAAAATTACAGGTCATTGTAACTGATGAAAGTTACTCAAAAATCCTCAATGAAATATTACCAAGCCAAATCCAACAGCACTTTAATACAATCCTACATCATGATCAATTGGTATTCACCCCAGGCATGCAACAATTCTTCAATATATGCAAATGAATCAATGTAACACAGTATATTAACAAACTGAAGAAGAGAAACTGTACAATCATCACAATTGATACAGAAAAAGTTTTGACAAAATTCAGTAGCCATTTTTGATATAAAGTCTTCAGAAAGTGGGCATATCAGGTATCTGCCTCATCATAATTAAAAACCATATATGACAAACCCACAGCATATGTCATTCTGATAGGTGAAAAACTGAAAGCATTTCCTTTAAGATCAGGAACAAGACAAGGATGTCCACTCTTGCCACTATTATTCAGCATAATTTTGGAAGTCCTTGTCATGGCAATCAGGGAAGAATAAGACATAAAATAATTAAAATTAGAAAAATGTGAAACTGTCACTCTTTTCAGATGATAAAATGCTATACATAGAAAATCATAAAGATGCTCCTGGAAAACTACTAAAACTCATTAATGAATCTGGTAAAGTAACAGGCTAAAAAACTAATATCCAGAAATCTCTTGAAATCCTATAAATTAATAATGAAAGATCAGAATGAGGTATTGAAGAAAAATCCCATTTAACATGGCAACAAAAACAAATGAAATACCTAGGAATAAACCTACATGATGAGTCAAGTAGATTTATTAATAGGTATAAACTATAAGATACTCAGGCAGCTGTAAGATACTGATGAAAAAAATCAAAGACAACACAAGCAGATGGAGTGATATACAATGTTCTTGGAGGGGAAAAAATCAATATTTGGAAAATGAATATACTACCAAAGCAATCTATAGATTTAATGTAGTCTTTCACAGAATTAGAACAAATTAGCTTTGCAATTTGTATGGAAATACAAAAAACCCTGAATTGCCAAGCAATCTTCAGAAAGGAAAATAGAATCAGAATGATTAATCTCCCTGACTTCAGTTCAGTTCAGTCACTCAGTCATGTCCAGCTCTTTGCAACCCCATGAACCACAGCATGCCAGGCCTAACTGTCCATCACCAACTCCTGGAGTACCCCCAAACCCATGTCCTTCAAGTCAGTGATGCCATCTAACCATCTCATCCTCTGTCGTCCCCTTCTCTTCCTGCCCTCAATCTTTCCCAGTATCAGGGTCTTTTCCAATGAGTCAGCTCTTCGCATGAGGTGGCCAAAGTATTGGAGTTTCAGCTTCAACATCAGTCGTTCCAATGAACACCCAGGACTGATCTCCTTTAGGATGGACTTGTTGGATCTCTTTGCAGTCCAAGGACTCTCAAGAGTCTTCCCCAACACCACAGTTAAAAAGCATCAATTCTTTGGCACTCAGCCCTCTTTACAGTCCAACTCTCACATCCATACATGACCACAGGAAAAACCATAGCCTTGACTATGTGGACCTTTGTTGGCAAAGTAATGTCTGCTTTTTAATATGCTGTCTAGGTTGGTCATAACTTTCCTTCCAAGGAGTAAGCATCTTTTAATTTCATGGCTGAAATCACCATCTGCAGTGATTTTGGAGGCCAGAAAAATAAAGTCAGCCACTGTTTCCACTGTTTCCCCATCTATTTGCCATGAGGTGATGGGACCAGATGCCATGATCTTAGTTTTCTGACTTCAGCCTGGACTACAAAGCAACAGTATTCAAAATAGTATGGTTCTGGTACAAAATTGGAAATATAGATCAATGGAACAGAAATCAAATTTCAGAGATAAACTCACATACCAGTGGTCATCTAATCTATGACAAAAGAAGCAAGAATATACAATGCGGAAAAGACAGTCTCTTCAGTAAGTGGTACTGAGAAAACTGAACTGCTACATGTAAAAGAATAAAATCAGAACACTCCCTAACGGCATCAAAAATAAATAAATAAATAAACTCAAAATGGTTTAGAGACCTAAATGTAAGACTGAGCACTATAAATTTAGTGTAGCAAAACTTAGGGTGAGCAATCTTTGACATACACCACATCTCCAAAATATACAAGCAGCTCAAGCCACTCAATATCAAGAAAACAAACAGCACACAAAAATGGGGGAAGATCTAAATAGACATTTATCCCAAAAAGACATTCATATTGACCAAAAACACAAGAAAAGCTACTCAATACCACTAATTATTAGATAAATGAAAATGAAATCTACAATTAGGTATTACCTCATACCAGTCAGAATGATCATCATTATAAAAATCTACAAATACTGGAGAGGGTGTAGAGAAAATGGAACCCTCCTATAACTCTTTGTGGGAAATTAAATTCATACAGCTACTATGGAGAACAATATGTAGGTTAACTAAAAAAGTAAAAATAGAACTTCCATATGACCCAGAAAGCCCACTCTTGAGCATGTATCTGGAGAAAAATTGTAATTTGCAAAGACACATGTACCTCAGTATTCATTGCAGAACTATTTACCATAGCCAGGATATGGAAGCAACTGAAATGTTCATCCAGAGTAAAAGATAAAGAATCTGTACCTATATACAATAGAATATTATTCAACCATATAAAAGAACAAAGTAATGCCATTTGCTGCAAAATTGGGGGTGGGGGGAGGCTTCCCAGGTGGGGCTAGAGGTAAAGAACTTGCCTGCCAGTGGAGGGGATGCCAGAGACAAGGGTCCGATCCTTCATTTGGGAAGATCACCTGGAGGAAGGCATGGCAACCCACTCCAGTATTCTAGCCTGGAGAATCCCACGGACAGACGGGCCTGGTGGGCTACAGTACATAGAGTCACAAAGAGTCAGACACAACTGAAGTGGCTTAACATACACACATAAGCGAAAATGGGTGTACATAGAGATTGTCCTACTGAGTGAAGTAAGTTCGACAGGGAGGGGAATATCATATGATATCACTTATGTGTAGAATCTAAAGAAAAAGGTACAAATTAACAAAACATAAGTAGAGTCACAGATGTAGAAAACAAACCTATGGTTATCAGGTGTTAAGGAGAATGAGGGGTAAATTGGGAGATCGGGGCTAACATATATGAAGAGGTGGCAAGTATATACAGAAGAACTATACAAAAAAGATATTCATGACCCAGATAATCACGATGGTGTGACTATTCACCTAGAGCCAGATATCCTGGAATGTGAAGTCAAGAGGGCCTTAGGAAGTATCACTGTGAAAAAAGCTAGTGGAGGTGATGGAATTCCAGTTGAGCTATTCCAAATCCTGAAAGATGATACTGTGAAAATGATGCACTCAATATGCCAGCAAATTTGGGGAACTCAGCAGTGGCCACAGGACTGGAAAAGGTCAGTTTTCATTCCAATCCCAAAGAAAGGCAATGCCAAAGAATGCTCAAACTACCCCACAACTGCACTCATCCCACACGCTAGTAAAGTAATGCTCAAAATTCTTCAAGCCACACTTCAGCAATACTTGAACTGTGAACTTCCAGATGTACAAGCTGGTTTTAGAAAAGGCAGAGGAACCAGAGATCAAATTGTCAACATTTGCTGGATAATCGAAAAAGCAAGAGAGTTCCAGACAAACGTCTATTTCTGTTTTATTGACTATGCCAAAGCCTTTGACTGTGTGGATCACAATAAACTGGAAAATTCTGAAAGAGATGGGAATACCAGACCACCTGACCTGCCTCTTGAGAAACCTGTATGCAGGTCAGGGAGCAACAGTTAGAACTAGACATGGATGAACAGACTGGTTCCAAATCAGGAAAGGAGTACATCAAGGCTGTATATTGTCACCCTGCTTATTTAACTTCTATGCAGAGTACATCATGAGAAATCCTGGGCTGGAAGAAGCACAAGCTTGAATCAAGACTGTTGGGAGAAATATTAATAACCTAAAATATGCAGATGACACCACCCTATGGAAGAAAGTGAAGAGGAACTAAAAGGCCTCTTGATGAAAGTGAAAAAGTTTGCTTAAAGCTCAACATTCAGAAAACAAAGATCATGGCATCTGGTTCCATCACTTCATGGCAAATAGATGGGGAAACAGTGGAAACCATAGCTGACTTTATTTTTCTGGGCTCCAAAACCACTGCAGATGGTGATTGCAGCCATGAAATTGAAAGATGCTTACTCCTTGGAAGGAAAGTTATGACCAACCTAGACAGCACTTTAAAAAGCAGAGACATTACTTTGTCAACAAAGGTCCATCTAGTCAAGGCTATGGTTTTTCCAATAGTCATGTATGGGTATGAGAGTTGGACTATAAAGAAAACTCAGTGCTGAAGTATTAATGCTTTTGAACTGTAGTGTTGGAGAAGACTCTTGAGAGTCTCTTGGACTGCAAGGAGATCCAACTAGTCCATCCTAAAGGAAATCACTCCTGGGTGCTCATTGGAAGGACTGATGTTAGAGCTGAAACTCCAATATTTCGGCCACCTGATGCGAAGGCTGACTCATTTGAAAAGACCCTGATGTTGGGAAAGATTGAAGGCAGGAGGAGAAGGGGACAACAGAGGATGAGATGGTTAGATGGCATCACCGACTCAATGGACATGAGTTTGGTAAACTCGGGAGTTTTGATGGACAGGGAGGCCTGGAATGCTGCAGTTCACGGGATCAATAGAGTCGGGCATGACTGAGCAACTGAACTGAACTAAACTGATATATAAAATTGGTAACAGATAAGAACCTGCTGTGTAGCACAGTAAACTCTACTCAGTACAATGTAATGTAAAATAATCTAAAAGCAAGTGGATATATGTATGTATAATTGATTCACTCTATGTACACCTGAAAATAACACATTTTATTTTTATTTTTTATTATTTTTTTATTATTTTTTATTTTATTGTTTAACTTTACAATATTGTATTGGTTTTGCCATGACAACATTTTAAATTATGCTACAGAAACAATTAAATAAATAGATGAGAAAAAACTTCAAAAACTACATTTAGCATCCACAGATACATTATGCAATATTTTCTCAATTTTTACCATATAAGTTTTGGCACAATAATGCAGCAAAAATAAACACTGATGATATCCACTGGACAAATTAAAATGAAATGAATTTATTGTAATATGTATATTCTCAAGATTTTTAACTTTTTTTGTCAAATTTCCTACCACAAATGCTGTGTCATTTGTATTACCACTAGTAGTACATGGAAATGCAACTGTCCTTCAGTGCAGTTTGTTATAATATTTAACTTTTTAATCTTGAAATAGTATATGATTGTTTTCTTTTCTATTTTTGATTTTCAGTATGATTGAATAATTTTAGACCCGTTTTTCCATTAGCTGTAAGCTATGTGTGTTTATAGAATATATTTTATTTTTCTACCTTTTTTCATAAACATTTTATGACATTTTTATATCAAAAATAGAGAATTTTAAGTTCCCATACATAGCTAATGTTTACAATTTGTACTCTCATTTCAATTTTGCTTGTAATTTTTGAAATACAAAGATTTTTATATATTCAAATTCTTAAACTTTTACTTTTTTTTGGAAATAACTGGTGTGCCAAGTATTTACACATATACTCAAGTCATTTCTGTTTTTATGCAAGTTTCATGTTTAATTTTTCTTATTTTATAATAAGTTTTTATTAATTAATTGCCCCCAATATTAGAAATATTAAAAGTTAAAATTTTAACTTTGTCCTTTGGGACATTATGAACATTTAATATACTTTTTTCCTGATTATTTGTAGTCATTTTTGGTAAATAACCATGAGTGTAATTGTTAGGTCACAGGCCCTATGCTGTGTTTTAGTAGGTAGTGGTGGGGATTCTCTGATCATGTTTTAGTAGGATTTCATGTTTCCACTGCTAGGGCCCTGTTTCAATCCCTGGTCAGGGAACTAAGATTCCTGCAAGCCACATGATGTGGCAAAACAAACAAAGAACCAAAAACAAGTAGACTCTCTGTGTAATTATATTTATGGTTGTTTTTCAAATTTTAAAAACTTTCAAATATAATGAAAAAAAATAGAAGCAATCTTTTTGGAATATGTATAATAACATTTTACTTGACATTATGATTTTCATTTTTGTTTCCAAGGCAAACCATTCACTATCACAGTAATCCAAGTCTATGCCCCAACCAGTAATGCCAAAGAAGCTAAAGTTCAGTGGTTCTATGAGGAACTACAAGACCTTCCAGAACATAAAAAAAAAAAAAAAAAAAACTGTGCTTTTCATCATAGGGGGTTGGAATGTAAAATTAGAAAGTCAAGAGACACTTGGAGTAACGGGCAAGTTTGGCCATGGAATGCAAAATGAAGCAGGGGAAAGGCTAACAGAGTTTTTGCCCAAGAGAACACACTGGTCATAGCAAACATCCTCTTGCAACAACACAAGAAAAGACTATACACAGAGATAAAATGGGTTGGACTATTGATAGTACATGGAGAAATCATAAACAGCATCAGTATGGTGATAACAGGGGTTAGTAGGGGCATTAGCCAACTCCAAGTTCCCACTCATCAGGAGAAGGATCCCCCAAAGAGAGACTGTAGCCATCCTAGGAATTCTCCAGCTTGTTCTTTGAGATCGCATAGGATCTGCATGTTTTTCTTGAGGACTGTGAGACTTTCTTTAACTTGTTTGGAGGTATTTACCCAGAAACATCATATCTCATTCAAGGTCTCTGAATCCCTGAACAAGTCCCTCCTTGTTCAGGGATGCAGAGATCTATCTCCTGTGTATTTTGTAATACAACCCTTGCCAAGCTGCATTGGCTGTTCAGAGCTATCCTGAGAAATCTTATCCCCAGAAACTTAATTTTTGGGGTGTTCATTAGAATGACATTCATTTGTAGTCCTGAATAGGTATCTGAGATCTCCCAGGAGCTCACAGGTGTATTGAGTGTCCTTTTTTGTTTTCTTCTATGGCCTGATTTGTGAGTAGTGAATCCAGGTGCCGTGCCCTGGAACCTTGACTGATTTTGAGTTAGACAGATTAGGGGTCCTTCCATGTGGCCTGGAGTTGAGCCTTTGGGGACCTATCTTTACAGAGTTTAATTAGGATTTGAGTTCCTGGAGCTGATAGTGGTGACTCTAGAATCTTTTGGGTCCTGGTTCACACCTCAGAAGCGTATTTCTTGTTGGCATTGCCCAATGGACATGGTATAAGAATGGAAGGTCTGAAACTCTGGATCTAGGAAGAGGCCATTGACATAAACAAAAGGTATGCCACATAGCATCTCATAAGGGCTAAGACCAACCTATCCCTTAGGGGCAATACAGGTGCAGAGGAGAGCTATTGGTAAAGCCTTCTTCCATCCCAGGGAGATCTCCTGGGTTATCTTTTATATCACTGATTTAAATAATTGATTGATTTTCTACTTTTCCTGAAGACTGAGGCCTCCAGGCACAGTGAAGGTAATAAGTAATGCCCAATGCTTTAGAGACCCCTTGGTTGACCTTAGAAGTAAATGGTGTCCCATTGTCACTTTGTAATAACCTGGGCAGGGGAAATCTCAGTATGATTTAATGGAGCAGTTTTTTGTTTTTTGTTTTTTTTTTTTTCAACTACCTCCTCAGCCTTCTCAGTCCAGGTGGGAAAGACTTCAATTCATTCTGTGAATGTATCTATCATGAATAGTAGGTATTTATACCCTTGAAAAATGCATCTGGGTAAAGTTCATCTGCCAGTCCTCTCCAATGTAGGCCCTACATCGTTGGATGGGCTGGGCCAGCTTGGGTCTTTGAACTCCTTGGGGGCTATTTAATTGGCAAGTGGGACAAGAAAGACCACTTGCCTTATATTCATTTGGAGGCCTGTTCCTCTGAAGGAACTTTCTAGTAATCTTTCGAGGGTCTTCTCCCATAAATGAGTGGTTAACCAAATTTCATGGGAGGTTCCCAGGCAGAAAAGAGTCCCTCCTCTTGGAACACTTGATATGATCTTCTTGAAAGCCCTCAGTCCTGCATTTAAAAGTCTCACATTCAGTATATGAGGAGTTTCTGACAAATTAGTCTGTGTACCTAAGGTGGCAACAACCCCTATTAAGTCATTGCTCTGTAATGCTGCTCTCTTAGCTGCCTTCTCAGCTGCTTGATTCCCTCGTGCCACTTCCATGCTCCCTTTTTGGTGTCCTTTACAGTGGGAGACTGAAACCTCAGCGGGCAGATGACTGCCTTCAAGAGTCTAAGGATTTGATCATCATATTTGATTGGGGACTCTCGGGTGATCAAGTGGCCTCTTTCTTTCCAAATAGCAGCATGTGCATGTAGCACCAGAAAGGCATACTTTGAGTCAGTGTGCCTTTTCCTCTTTTTCCTTTTCCCAACTCGAGTCAGGACTATGAGCTCAGCTACTGGGCTGAAGTACCTGGTGGCATAGTTTTAGCCCCTATGGTCTCAAAATTGGAGACTACTGCATATCTGGCTCTTCTTTTTTTTTTTTCTATACAAGACAAAGCTGCTTCCATCAGTGTACCAGATCTCCTCAGGATTGGTCAGAGGATCTTCTGGCAATCCCTCTCAGGGTCTTGTCCAGTGGTGCAAAGTTTCTAGGCAAGAGTGAAAGGTGAGAGAGCCCTCGGGGTAGGCAGGAGGGTAGCTGGGTTAAGAAACTCACAAGGGGATATAGTCAGGTCTGGATTTTCCATCAGCACTACTTGATATTTGAGAATCCTTTGATCAGACATCCATAAATGGTATCTAACATTCAGGAGTCTTTTCACTTGGTGGCTGGTAAAAATAGTTCATTTGCCCACAAGAGAAGAGTTTTTAAAGCATCTTCTATCAGGACTGCAAAAGCTGCAAGGCAGGGAAATGTCTCTTCCAAAAAGGGAATAGGGAAGACCACCAGAAACTGGTGGGAAAATATTTGTCCATCCCAGCAACAAAGAAGTGCTTGGGTGAATATTTTTGTGATTGTTTTTTCCTGTGGCACCCATAATGGTACAGTTTTGGGAGGAGAAGGCTCTGGAGTAGGAGGTCAGGACAGAATAGGTAGCCCCCGTGTCAACCAAGATACTCTCGGATATACCTGCCACATCCAGTTGCACCCTTGGTCCCAGCCCCATGATGGTTGTCTATGATAGGCGGGCTGTCTGGAGCTGGCGACTTCAGTCCTGTTGAACCATCATGAGAGAAGGTTTGGCACTTGACCTTGAAGCTCTTGGGTCCCAAGGGTAGAGTGCTGCCCAATGTCCCAATTGACGGCATTGGTAACAAGCCATTTTAGGAGACTTGCCATGGTTCGGACACTGTTTGGCCCAATGTCTGCCTGTCTATAGATTAGACATTTACCTCATGCCTTCTCCTTCAAGGACTTAGGGTTGGTCATAGGGCTTCCTTGGAGTGCAGCCAGCATCTGGCCATGCCTTGTCTCTTTATTCCTCACCCTTTCCTGGGCCTTGGCCTCCCTCTTCTGTTTTCTTCTATAAAAGGTATTGGTGGCTGTCTGGACCATCTCATCTAAAGAGGCAGCAGGGTCCTGCTGCTGTAGCTGTTGTAACTTTGTCCTGATGTCTGATGCACATTGGGAAAGGGATTTGTCCTTTAAAATCACCTGTCCCTCATATGAGTCTAAGTCCAGATTGGTAAACTTTTGGAGGGCCTCTTCTACCCTTTCTAGGAAGGCAATGGGGTTCTCATTGGGCTCCTGAGTTATTGCTGAGAACGGGCACAGTCCCACAACTAATAGTCTTCCTTCTATTTTTATGGGTGAACTTCCTTAGGGGTGAATCTTCCTGAAGCTTATCCTATACAGTACTGTTGCAACCTGAGATCTGGGTGTCCCCTGGTCAGGGTGCAGATCCCCAGGCAGATTGAGGCTGACAACATCTTGGAGATTGAATCCCCTGGCAGGTTGAGGGATGTCAGCCTCCTGAGAGTTGAGTTCCTGGGCAAGTTGAGGCATGTCGACCTCCTGGAACCCCTGGACTGGCGGATCCCTGAGCAGGTTGAGGTGTGACTACCTCCTGAAAGCCAGATCCATAGGCAGGGCAAGGCAGGTCGACTTCCTGGGATCCCAGGATGGAGTTGGGTGTCCCCAAGGCCTCTAGCATGACCAGTTCTGGGTACACCTGAGGGGCTGTAATCTTAACTCATTGTTGCTTTGCTACAATGGCTAGGAATAGATACCAGGATGTAAAGCAATCCCAGCCTGTTACCTGAGACTAGGAACCTAGTGAAGCAGCATTTGCCTTATTCTCTTATTGCTCTAAGGGAATGTAAGTCACTGATTTCCTCCCCTAGTCTTCCATAAGACCAGCTTAGGGTGTCTCAAATGGTAAACATTTCATTGTCATAGACGCACTCTAGGTAATACCAGAAATAATGACATGCAGTTGGTTATCTCACCCTGTTAGGGGCATTAAGAGTTTTATACTTTAATAATAGGCTGGGTGGAGGAATTTTGCCTACAGAGGTGGCAGGGTCCTGGTTGTAGGAGTTATTATTAAGTGTCTTAAGGACATAATGGTAAAAGGCAACAGATATTCAATAAAAGTGGAGTGGAAATTTGAATCAGGGGTATGTTCAAAGCTTTAGGAGAAGTGTGGTAAGTGTTTGGGTCCAAATGACCTGTAGGGCTAACCTCCAATGTGGTAAACATTGTCCCTGGAAGTCCAATTGCTCTTGAAGGGATGTCACCAACACATGGACTTCTAGCAGGCATTGCATTCCCTGTCATCCATCCTAGCGGATTCACTGACATGTTGTAGGAAACATGGAATATGAAGGCCTGAATCTCCAGAAGGATTGGATATTATGCAGTATTTCCATCCAAAGGGCCAACTATCTTCTGGTTGTCCCATCAGAAGATTGTAGATGCAACATTGTGTGTCCGGATGGGGCTCACAAAAAGAACATGAAACAAGATGGAAGTGGGCAGGGCACAACTTTTGAAAGAATGACATAGCCCAAGGGCATAGTTAACTGATAAAAATCAAATTGGTCCAAGACAGTAGACTGTGGAAAATTCTTCATGAGACCACCTGACCTGACCATACAGAGAAATCTGTATGCAGGTCAAGAAGCAACAGTTAGAACCGGACATGGAACAGCAGGTTGGTTCCAAATAAGGAAAGGAGTATGTCAAAGCTGTATATTGTCACCCTGCTGATTTAACTTATATGCAGAGTACATGATGTGAAATGCCAGGCTGGATGAAGCAAAAGCTGGGATCAAGATTGCTGGGAGAAATAACAATAACCTCACATATGCAAATAACACACACTCTTGTGACAGAAAGCAGAGAGGAACTAAAGAGCCTCTTGAAGAAAGTGAAAGACAAGAGTGAAAAAGTTGACTTAAAATTCAACATTCAGAAAACTAAGATCATGGCATCTGGTCACATCACTTCATGGCAAATAGATGGGGAAACAATGGAAACAGAGAGTTTATATTTTGGGGCTCCAAAATCACTGCAGATAGTGACCTCAGCCATGAAAATAAAAGATGCTTGCTTCTTAGAAGAAACACTATAAGCAACATAGACAGCATTTTAAAAAGCAGACACATTACTTTTCTGACAAAGGTCTGTCTAGTCAAAGCTATGGTTTTTCCAATAATCATTCATGTATGGATGTGAGACTATATTGGACTTTGGACTAAAGTAAACTGAGCTCTGAAAAATCGATGTCTTTGAACTGTAGTGTTGAAGAAGTCTCTTGAGAGTCCCTTGGACATCAAGGAGACAAAACCAGTCAGTACTAAAGGAAATAAGTCTTGAATATTCATTGGAAGGATTGATGCTGAAGATGAAACTTCAATACTTTGTCCACCTGATGGGAAGAACTGACTCACTGAAAAAAACCCTGATGCCAGGGAAGATTGAGGGCAGGAGGAGAAAGGGACGACAGAGGATGAGATGGTTGGATGGTATCACTGACTCTATGGACACGGGTTTGAGCAAGCTCCGGGAGTTGGTGATGGATAGGGAAGCCTGTCACAGTCCGGTCCATGGGGTAGCAAAGAGTTGGGCACAACTGAGCTACTGAACTCAACTGAACTGGCAGAAAAGTAAAATTTAGCTAAACCTTGATCCTCAATCTGCAAACTAAATGACACACTCAGAGGCACCATCACAGTTCCAAATCACTATTGAAAGACCAAGGAGTGGGTGGTCACCCAATTGTTGGAATGATCATTAACATATGAAATCACTCAGCTCAAAAATCTAACTGCACATTTCACAGCTGCCACACTCGCCCTCTGTTATGGCCCACACTCTTAGAGCTTGCTTCTCTCTGAATCCGAAGAAATCTACCTCTTACCTTTTGCTGTGTTTCTAAATGAATTATTTCTTCAATGAAATATTAAGAAGCTGAACTTCATTAGGTCCTGAAACCAGGCACCACGGATTTTGGCCAGGCTTAAGTCCCAGTCGGATATGACTGTGAGACTAAGCACAGCACCGAGTCCCTGACATGTGGGTTTGAGTCCCAGTTTTAGGTAAATGGTTTCAAAAACAACTTTTAGAAATGGAAAGATGATGACCTTCCCAATACTTTGTAAATGGTGACATAAATGAAGAGAGGATGGGAGGAAAAATCATTGGGAAAAATATCCTGAGGAATCCTTTTCATAACTTGCCAGAAAAGCTGCTAAATATCTGACTTGTGCCCACAACTTTCATTGGCTTGATCCTTGGCACAAAGGAGATTAAGGACAGAAGAACCCTCACCCACTTGGGCAATAGCTACTAGGGTGCAGCAGATAATGGAGCCTTTGGAATACACTGGGGAGTAGCCCCTTCCAGAGTACCTCAATTGCACTCACTGTTACTTATCTGTTCACAGGGGCTTCAAGGAAACAAGAACTGAGAGATTGTAAAGGAATTAAGAACTTTTAGCCATATGTCCTTCCAGCCATAGGGGTGAGGACCTTCTACTTTAACCGGAGGTCTTCTGGAATCTCAGACTGATCCTTGTGGGCTTTTTGCTGAGTTTCTTTTTGCTATCCCAGCTTCCAGCACACTAGGCTTCTTGGCACTTCCATTGTGCTGGGTTTCCTTTCTGTTCAATTTCCATGATGTGAGCTTTTGCCAAGTTGGCTCCTGCTGTGTTTGGTATCTGCCTCACTGGGGCCAAGCTGAGATTATTTCAGCCAGGTTACATCCAGGTCACAGCACCAGATATCTCAGAGGAGTGTGTAATTTCCTCGGTTCTGTCTCCCTGCAGCAAAGATTTGAAATGGTGGACCAGTATTACAGCTCGGTTACAGCTCAGAGTTGTATTTGGCAAGCAAAGGAAAGTACACCCTCAAGGTGTGAGGGCAGGCTGACCCCAAAGGAGAGAGGCTCAGTCTTGGCTCCTCTTTTTGCATGTTTTGCCTCTTTCCCCTGAGTTTGCCCTGTGTAAATTGGGCTAGCCAGGAGGGTTGTTTATTTTCGCTGAGGTTCTCACTCTGGTCCTTGGATTTTCTTTTGTTCCGTTTTCGTGGGCTTTTTCATTTCTTTGTCTTTTAGTCGTCATCATTTTGGACTCCTTTTTCTTATTCTAACTACCTAACAAAATTGAAGGCAGGTGGAAAAGGGGATGACAAAGGATGAGATGGTTGGATGGCATAATCGACTCGATGGACAATGAGTTTGAGTAAGCTCTTGGAGTTGGTGATGGACAGGGAGGCCTGGCGTGCTGCAGTCCTTGGGGTCGCAAAGAGTAGGAAATGACTGAGAGACTGGAATGATGAGTTTCATTAGCAATACTCTAGAAACTTGAAGCTATACTCAAACTTAATTATTGTAGTCAATTTTTGAGCATTCAGTGAATCAGTTAATGTTTTTTATTAAGATGGAAAAACATTCAGTAAGCTGAACTCTTCAGGATTGTATGAGCCTGTGTCATCTTGTTGGTGAACTCAGTCTATATGCATATTATTTCCTCTGCCATAATTTTCCACTTATTTACATGCAAGATTGTATTATCTCTGTGAATTGGAATATATACTTCCACATCAACAAACAAGGACTTAATAGCTATCAGTAATTTCTGGACTTCAAAACTCCTAAAAGGGAAACAATGCCTGTGATCCAGCAGATGCCATCACTCCCCACAGTGATTTCTGAGAAGCTCTGGGGATGTGAGAAATCAGAAAAACAGGATGCTGGCCCCAGATAGCTGAAATGCATATGAAAAGAATGATTTCAATAATCCCAGACTCATGCATCTTCCCATACATAAAAGTGTTAAATTCCTTGAGATATATGGTTTTCCTTAGTTAACAATAATTTCTAATATTCAGACTGCCTGTCTGCTTTGTTGCAAACTTCTAGATACCCTGACTCTTTACCCCAACCACACATCGGTCTCTCAGGGCTACCACTGAATAAAACACTCTACTTTCAGGCTATGACTAATTTTGAGGTCAACATCTGTAATAGTTTTTATTCTAGAGTAGTGCTAGAATTCTTAATTGCCACTACTCTCAACCCCATCCTTATTTGTCTACTTGCTCCCTTGAAATTCTTTGAATTCTTTCTCTATTGTAATAATCCTACATAAGCATTCAGTTCAGTTCAGTTCAGTCTATCAGCCATATCTGACTATTTGAAACCCCATGGACTGCAGCATGCCAGGCTTTCCTGTCCATCACCAACTCCTAGAGCCTGACCTAAGTCATGTCCATTGAGTCACTGATGCCACCCAACCATCTCATCCTCTGCTGTCCCCTTCTCCTCCCACCTTCAATCTTTCCCAACATCAGGATCTTTTCCCAAGAGTTGGCCCATCGCAAAAGGTGGCCAAAGTACTGGAGTTTCAGCTTCAGCATAAGTCCTTTCAATGAATATTCAGGATGGATTTCCTTTAAGATTGACTGGTTGGATCTCCTTGCAGTCCAAGGGACTCTCAAAAATCTTCTCCAATGCTACAGTTCAAAAACATCAATTATTCTGCACTCAGCTTTATTTATAGTCCAACTCTAACATCCATACATGACTACTGGAAAAACCATAGCTTTGACAAGATGGACCTTTGTTGTTAAATAATATCTCTGCTTTTTAATATGCTCTATAGTTTGGTCATAGCTTTTCTTCAAAGGACCTAACGTCTTTTAATTTCATGGGTGCAGTCACCACCTTTAGCGATTTTGGAGCCCAAGAATATAGTCTCTCACTGTTTTCATTGTTTCCCCATTTATTTGCCATGAAATGATGGGACCAAATGCCATGATCTTAGCTTTCTGAATGTTGACTTTTTAAAATTTTTATTTATTTTAATTGGAGGCTAATTACTTTACAATATTGTATGGGTTTTGCCATACATCAACATGAATCTGCCACGGGTGTACACGTGTTCCCCATACCATCCCTCTGAGTTATCCCAGCACCAGCCCCAAGCATCCTGTATCCTGCATTGAACCTGGACTGGCGATTCATTTCTTATATGATATTATACATGTTTCAATGCCATTCTCCCAAATCATCCCACCCTCTCCCTCTCCCACAGAGTCCAAAAGACTCTTCTATACATCTGTATCTCTTTTGCTATCTCATATACAGGGTTATCATTACCATCTTTCTAAATTCCTTATATATGCATTAGTATACTGTATTGGTGTTTTACTTTTGGGCTTACTTCACTCTGTATAATAGGCTCCAGTTTCATCCACCTCATTAGAACTGATTCAAATGTATTCTTTTTAATGGCCAAGTAATATTCCACTGTGCATATGTACTGCAGCTTTCTTATCCATTTGTCTGCTGATGGACTTCTAGGTTGCTTCCATGTCCTGGCTATTATAAACAGTGCTGTGATGAACACTGGGGTATACGTGTCTCTTTCAATTCTGGTTTCCTCCGTGTGTATACCGAGCAGTGGATTGCTGGGTCATAAGGCAGTTCTATTTCCAGTTTTTTAAGGAATCTCCACATTGTTCTCCATAGTGGCTGTACTAGTTTGCATTCCCACCAACAGTGTAAGAGAGTTCCCTTTTCTCCACACCCTCTCCAGCATTTATTGCTTGTAGACTTTTGGATAGCAGCCATTCCGACTGGCCTGAAATATTACCTCATTGTGGTTTTGATTTGCATTTCTCTGATAATGAGTGATATTGAGCATCTTTTCATGTGTTTGTTAGCCATCTGTATGTCTTCTTTGGAGAAATGTCTGTGTAGTTCTCTGGCCCATTTTTTGATTGGGTCATTTATTTTTCTGGAATTGAGCTGCAGGAGTTGCTTGTATATTTTTGAGATTAGTTCTTTGTCAGTTCATTTGCTATTATTTTCTCCCATTCTGAAGGCTGTCTTTTCACCTTGCTTATAGTTTCCTTTTGAGAAAATAGAAAGAGAAATTAAGGAAAAAATTCCATTCACCACTGCAACGAAAATAATAAAATATTTAGCACTATATCTACCTAAAGAAACTAAAGACCTATATATAGAAAACTATAAAACACTGGTGAAAAAAATCAAAGAGGACACTAATAGATGGAGAAATATACCATGTTCATGGATTGGAACAATCAATATAGTGAAAATGAGTATACTACCCAAAGCAATCTATAGATTCAATGCAATCCCTATCAAGCTACCAAGGGTATGTTTCACAGAGCTAGAACAAATAGTTTCACAATTTGTATGAAAATACAAAAAACCTTGAAAAGCCAAAGCAATATTGAGAAAGAAGAATGGAACTGGAGGAATCAACTTGCCTGACTTCAGGCTCTACTACAAAGCTACAGTCATCAAGACAGTATGGTACTGGCACAAAGACAGAAATATAGATCAATGGAACAAAATAGAAAGCCCAGAGATAAACCCAGGCACCTATGGACACCTTATCTTTGACAAAGGAGGCAAGAATATACAATGGAGCAAAGACAATATCTTTAACAAGTGGTGCTGGGAAAACTGTACAAGTGGAAAACCACTTGTAAAAGAATGAAACTAGAACACTTTCTAACACCATACACAAAATTAAACTGAAAATGGATTAAGATCTAAACATAAGACCAGAAACTATAAAACTCCTAGAGGAGAACATAGGCAAAACTCTCTCCAACATAAATCACAGCAGGATCCTCTATGACCCACCTCCCAGAATATTGGAAATAAAATAAAAGTAAACAAATGGGACATAATTAAAATTAAAATCTTTGGCACAACACATGAATGTTGACTTTTAAGCCAACTTTTTCACTCTCGTCTTTCACTTTCATCAACAGACTCTTTTTTTTTTTTTTTCCAGACTCTTTAGTTCTTCTTTGCTTTCTGCCATAAGGGTGGTGTCATCTGCATATCTGAAGCTATTGATATTTCTCCCCACAGTCTTGATTCCAGCTTGGGCTTCATCCAGTCTGGTATTTCACATGATGTACTCTGCATATAAGCAGGGTAACAATATACAGCTTTGACTTACTCCTTTCCTGATTTGAAATCAGTCTGTTGTTCCATGTCCAGTTCTAACTGTTGCTTCTTGACCTGCATACAGATTTCTCAGGAGGCAGGTCAGGTGGTCTGGTATTCCCATCTCTTAAAGAATTTTCCATAGTTTGTTGTGATCCACATTGTCAAAGGCTTGGCATGGTCAGTAAATCAAAATAGATATTTTTTTTCTGGAAAAATCAAAATAGATATTTTTTTCTGGAACTCTCTTGCTTTTTCAATGATCCAGCAAATGTTGGAAATTTCATCTATGGTTCCTCTACCTTTTCTAAATCCAGCTTAACATCTGGAAGTTCATGGTTCATGGCCTGGCTTGGAGAATTTTGAGCATTACTTTGCTAGCAAGTGAGATGAGTGCAATTGTGCAGTAGTTTGAAAATTCTTTGTCATTGCCTTTCTTTGGGATTGGAATGAAAACTGACCTTTTCCAGTCCTGTACCACTGCTGAGTTTTCCAGATTGTCTGGCATATTGTGTGTAGCACTTTCACAGCATCATATTTTAGGATTTGAAATAGCTCCACTGGAATTCCATCACCTCCACTAGCTTTATTTGTAGGTATGCTTCCTAAGGCCCACTTGACTTCACATTCCAGTATGTCTTTCTCTAGGTGAGTGATCACACCAAGATAGTTATCTGGGCCATAAAGATCTTTGTTGTATAGTTCTTCTGTGTATTCTTGCCACCTCTTCTTAACATCTCCTGCTTCTATTAGATCCATACCATTTCTGTCCTTTATTGTGCTCATCTTTGCATTTTGTGAAACATAAGCATACTTTCACAAAATATTCTGCACTACTTCATTCATTTTCTCTATGTTAAACTTGATTCTCTTTAAGAATACCTTCTTTGTTTGTGACATTTTCTGACTAAATACTTCTCATTATTGTAAACAGAGTGATTCTAGAGCCAAGATAAATATTTACTGTTTTTCTATTCATTCTTTCAATTGACTACTGTTCAATTCTTTTTAAAATTTTATTTGAAGTTCATGCTATCTTATTGTTCCCACTTTTTTGAACTTATAATTAGTGTCATCTCATAATCCTGCCACCTTTTCTGTTTCCCTTTATTTCACATTATTTCCTGTTCAACCGGAGGATTATCTCTGTCTTGTTGTCACTTTTGAAAATGACAGAGACATCATTTTTTTTCCTTCTGATGTATAGACGCAATAATTCTTAAGTTTGGATTAACCCAAATATCTTGCTTTCCATTGTAATAGCCTAACTTCTGAGAGGCTCTATTAAAATATGTAAATAAAAACTTTGGGACTATTAAAATTTATGATCGATAAGTTCAGTATAGGGCAATGTTACTTTTACCTGTTCTGGACAAAGTAACTTCTTCACACTGTAGCATCTTCAGTTTCTACTGATTTATTTATTTTTTTAACCATCAAGATAACAAATGTCCTTTGTGCATAATTAAAATAGAAAATTCAGGCTATTATACATTACTTCACCTTTCTGTTTTATAACTGCCAGGTAATTTACAGTCACTGATTGCTCCATTATCTGTCTGGGTCTTGGCAGATACTTTCACATAGATTTTACCTGGGATATTGATTCATTAATTTGCTTTCTCCCACTTTTTAATTCTTTGTTTTTTTTCCTACTTGTAGCATTTTACAGAAAAAGAACTGTAAAATTAGGAAACTCTGATCATATATAGGGCTACTGATGGCCAGGTCAAACACCCTCCCCTCGAGGAAAAACACAGTGAAGAGACAGAGAAAAAGGACATTGTCTCTACTCTGAAATTAAGTGAATGCTTCCTGGGAAAGCACAGGAATCCCTAGATTTATTTTCCTTGAAAAAGCAAATCTACTTCAAGGAGAGGAAGACAATGTCTTTACACCTAGTAGTAATAACCTCAGATATGCAGATGACACCACCCTTATGGCAGAAAGTGAAGAGGAACTAAAAAGCCTTTTGATGAAAGGGAAAGAAGAGAGTGAAAAAGTTGTCTTAAAGCTCAACACTCAGAAAACTAAGATCATGGCATCTGGTCCCATCATTTCATGCGAAATAGGTGGGGAATCAGTGGAAACAGTGTCAGACTTTATTTTTGGGGGCTCCAAAATCACTGCAGATGGTGATTGCAGCCATGAAATTAAAAGACACTTACTCCTTGAAAGGAAAGTTATGACCAAGCTAGACAGCATATTGAAAAGCAGAGATATTACCTTGCCAACAAAGGTCTGCCTAGTCAAGGCTATGGTTTTTCCAGTGGTCATGTATGGATGTGAGAGTTGGACTATGAAAAAAGCTGAGCACTGAAAATTGATGCTTTTGAACTGTGGTGTTGGAGAAGACTCTTGAGAGTCCCTTGGACTGCAAGGAAATCCAACCAGTCCATCCTAAAGGAGATGAGTCCTGGGTGTTCATTGGAAAGACTGATGCTGAAGCTGAAACTCCAATACTTTGGCCACCTCATGTAAAGAGTTTACTCATTGGAAAAGACCCTGATTCTGGGAAAGATTGAGGGCAGGAGGAGAAGGGGACGTCAGAGGATGAGATGGCTGATGGCATCACCAACTCAATGGACATGGGTTTGGGTAGACTCCGGGAGTTGGTGATGGACAGGGAAACCTGGCATGCTGCAATTCATGTTGCCACAAAGAGTCGGACACAACTGAGGGACTGAAGTGAACTGAACTGAGTAGTACTCTGCACCAGGAAGGGACATAGGTCTGAAACATTAGTATCTTGGAATTTTTCCCTACATAATTATCCTTAGCTGAAAGTGCCTTGCTCAGAAGACCTGAACCAAGCAAAATGTGCGTCAAGTATGGAAAATCATGTCTTTGGCAAATAGTTTCAATCCTTTGGCAAATAGTCTCTAGTTTCTATACTTCTTTGTAACATTTTCCCATATAAAACTTATACTTTATTGAGTAACTCAAATGAAATTTTCCTTAGAGTTTCCTTTGGTGTCAAACATAAAGCAATTTTACCACAGCTATGTAATAAAACTTGCTCATCTTCCTTTGTAATAGTTTCACTTGTTTGTTAACTTATCCATTTATGCATTTTAACTTTTTAATGTTTATTTTATCTAAAATTAGTTTTGGTGTCAAGGTGATATTTCAAGTGGGTAATCGATTTTGTTGCCAGTGAATTTGAGGTTCTTTCTTCATTGCAAAAGATCTGGAGACAGAGCTGAGAGGTAAAGGAAGTAAAGTGATAAAAGTTATTTAAGTAAAGGTACACTCTCCCAGGGACAGCCGTTGGGCAGGTGAGGAGCTGTCACCCTGGGCCTCTTTGGCAAGCCAGTTATGAGGAGCATGCAAGTGAAGGGGCACAATACTAACTGGGGAAGGATGAGTTTGGGGGATGACTTCCTTGATTTTTCATGGTAGTTGACTTCCCTGAGGGGAGGAGTGATTTCTGTCCACATTAGCTTAGAATAGAAGTGTCACGGCATTGGTGCATGATGCATACTTCTTATTTGTAAGGCTAATCCTATTGTAATGAGAGCACAATGAGCAAAAGGTTACATTTGTATGCATTTCCCCACTTTTTTGTTCTGATACTGGGACCCTTATCACCCAAAATGTGTGGTTTCCTATCAGCCTGCAGGTTCCTGCTTTCCTTTGTCTGTCTGTGTGTGTTTGTGCGTGTGTGCTCAGTCCCTCAGTCATGTCCAACTCTTTGGAACCCCATGGACTATAGCCCACCAGGCTCCTCTGTTCATGGAATTTTCCAGGTAAGATTACTGGAGTCAGTTGCCATTTCTTTCTCCTAGGATCTTCCTGCCCAGAAATTGAACCCATATCCCTTGTGTCTCCTACATTTCAGGTGAATTCTTTGCCACCGCACCTGTGAAGCCCCTTGTCTGACTATAGACCCCTACTATTTACCAGATGCGTGATTTCCTTCCACTTGGCCCCTACCCCAAAATCTCATATCTAGCTACCTGTCCGCTGTTAACAATTGTATCATTATGTTTATTTGAATATTGTTATTTTTTCACTAGTTGAAATTCTACAAGTCTCAAAGAATAATTGTGTATACAAACAGACACACCCATGCACACTTCTGACTGATTGTAAAGTTTATTTTCTACTTCACTAATCATCTGACTACCTTTTAGAATGGCTTTACCATATTCTATATTTAATATTTTGTTTCTGCTGTCCAGTCACCCAGTTATGTCATGTCCAACTCTTTGTGACTCCATAGACTGCAGAAGGACATGCTTCCCTATCCCTCACCATCTCCCAGAGTTTGCCCAAGTTCATGTCCATTGCATCAATGATGCCATCTAGCCATCTCATCTTCTGACACCCTTTTCTCCTCCTTAAAATAGACTCTATCTGTACAAAGTGTTTATGTAGGTCATAACATAAAAAAATAGATCTTTATAAATAGAATATAATCCTTGAAAAGTCAGTAAGAATTGGATTTAGCACATAAGTAGAAGGATTTGTTATCGATCTCCAGAGGCCTCAGCCTACAATAGCTTGGAGTAGGTCTTGGGTTCCCAGCCAGATATTGGGGCTGGTTTGCAGTGGTGAAAACACCAAATCCTAGCCACTAGACCAGTGGTCAGTGCCAAGGACCCTGGCCCTCCAGATTTGTGGAAAAGAATCACCAAAAATATGGAAAGTAGTGAAGCAAGAAAAGTATTTATTAAGAGGAAAAGAGTACAGTACATGTGGATAGGCACATGGGCAAACTCAGAGGGAGATTCCCAGAGTTGTGTCCATGTGGTAGTTTAAATCACTTATATGGGGCATTTCTTCCAGTTTTCCTCTGGTCAGTCATTTTAATTTGCCTGGTTCACAGTCTGTATTTGGTGTATCTCAGGAACCTTCATGTCTCGTCACTCATCTCATAGCCAAGATGAATCCTACCTCGGAGGTGTCTGCGTAGAGCATCATTTGATGTTGCTCCCTCTTTGGGCTGCAAGGAGTCTTTTCTGCACATGTGTGGTTGGGAAAGTCTCCAGACTTTAGAATGGGAAATATGTGGTCTGAGCAAGGCCTAGCCTCCTCCCTTGATTTTCCTCCTATTCTTGTATTGGACTTTTAGTAAAGAGAGAATGGATCTCCAATTTCTTTACCCTGAGAGGTAAAGAAATTTTACCCTTTACCCTGTCTTCTACCTTTTTATATTAAGTATAAAATGCCTTTTTCCATCAAGCAGAAAAAAATAAAAGTAGGCAAAAGTTCTAAGTTTTCAGCTTGTTTGGATTTTGAAGACTTGACTGCTGATGGATTCTGCATTACATGAGGTTGCTATTATTTTACAAGCACTGATCAACTTGATTTTCCCTACTCTTGCCTTCCAGTAAATTATTTTTATTCATTGTCACTTTTGATCATTATTTTATTTTTATTGCTGATTTAGTCTTATGACATTTAAATTTTTTCATTAACTCTCTTAAAATTTTATACTGTTGTGCAAAACAATGATGTCACTTACTTTTGCCTACCTAGTATCCCTCTTCTGGTAATGTCACTTAAGTTTTCCTTTGGGAAACTACCCTCGTTTCCTTTCTTACAGTTTTAACTTAATGATCAAACAATGTTTCCCACTTTTTTCAGTCTAAAAAATAAATCTTTATTATAGGAATTGATTCTGGTTAGAAGAATGCTATTAAAAGATTGTCCATTAATGACAACATCCCAGAAACTATACTAGTTCTCATTATTTCTGAGACAGAATTCTGTAGTTTTTTTTTTTTTTTTTTCTTCCTTTCATTGGGTGAGTTACCCTATAGATTTATTGAATTTCTTTTATTGTACACATTACCCAATGACAACTAGTGTTGTCTGCAATCATTGTGGTCTTTCCTAATGGCAATAGAGAACAATATAGAATGAACTAAACCCAAGTGGTGGACACAGGTTTTAAATTGCTCTTGGGTTGAGATGGGACAAAATGCACGGGCAATCTCACTGATTTTGGGGGATATAAAAGTAACAATCCATGGTAGCTAATTAAGTTATCACCTATGGTCCTACAGACGTCTGCCTACTACTGCTACTGCTAAGTCGCTTCAGTCGCGCCCAACTCTGTGTGACCCCATAGACGGCAGCCCACCAGGCTCCCCCGTCCCTGGGATTCTCCAGGCAAGAACACTGGAGTGGGTTGCCATTTCCTTCTCCAATGCATGAAAGTGAAAAGTGAAAGTGAAGTCGCTCATTCATGTCCGACTCTTAGCGACCCCGTGGTCTGCAGCCTACCAGGTTCCTCTGTCCATGGGATTTTCCAGGCAAGAGTACTGGAGTGGGGTGCCATTTCCTTCTCCAAGACGTCTGCCTACTAATAGGGAAAAACTCTGCGTGATTGAACAACCAAATACTTAGAGTGATATGAAGAGAATGAAAAATTATGTCATCATGGGGGAAAAAGTTTGATGATTAAATAAAAGAACAGAATAATCAGATCTTTAAGTTCCTACTCTAACCATAGAAACTTTACATCTTTGTGATAAAAGAATATTATACTTTTTGTAGCTTAGGATAGAAGTCATTGAAAGGGAAAGTCAGTGAAAGATTTTTTTGCTTAACAAATTAGGTTATCAATTGAATTAAAATTCCTTTAAGCATTTGGACATGAAATTTAAAGAAATACAAATAATTAAAATGAAAATATATGTGCAGATTCAGGAAATACAGTAATGAATTCATATTGAAGGTATGATTGAATAGCCTGAACTCATGAGTTCATTTACAAGTAATTCCTATCCAACTTTGCTTTTATGGTCATCCCTGCAATGTTCCTTGGGCTGGATGGGAGTACAGCAGGAAAAGTATAAAGGTGTCATTCAATGGCATCTCAACATTTGCTAGTGCATAATTGTCTTTCTTTTATTTTTAAGAACTGAATTCATGGAACTACTAGGACAAGGAAGAGAATGTTGAATTGACTCCTTTCTTTGATTTTCATCTTCTGGGTTTGTGTTCTGACATGTTGATGCTCTTGTAGTAGTAGTTTGTAGGACAAGGGATGATAGCTATTTCCATCTTCTTATCACCTGTTGGTAGTATTAATATTTACAGCTCCACCTGACACTGATCACTTTTCAGTTCCATATGTGCTACTGACCTATTGTACAAATGCTGGCAGTATAGTGAGCATGTATTTGCTGGGTTTTGTGAGAACTCTTCAAACACTCCTTGCCAATGCAGATGCCTGGTGTGAGAGGTGCAGGTAAGCTATAGCTCTGCACCCAAAGCAGCCCCAAAGTGTGATCCACCTCATGCCACAGTGTTTTATTTTATTTTATTTTATTTTATTTTTTTTGCCACAGTGTTTTAGTTGCAATGCTTTCCCCTCCAGTGGATGACCCATCTGAAAAGTATAAAAAGCATTTTGAGATCTGGATGCCTCCCACAGACTTCTCAATCCATATGAACTCATGACATTTTACTATGTCAAACAGCAGAAATATTGCTTGCTGCTATACATAAACTTTTCTTCTTTATTCTCTATAACCTCTGATGTTTATGTAGCTTAGAGATATTTGTATGAGAGACAATTTATAAACTGTAAATTGTGGGGAGAAAGAGATGCTGATTCCTTGACAAGGTACTTTGCTCTTTCTCTGATTATGTTTATACAGATAAGGGAGTAATGGAAGACGGAAAAGAATTTAGTTTCTCCTTGAATGGTGCTTTTTGTAAATCCTCAACTGCATTTGCTGATAGCCTTTCAAATTAGAAAATGAAGCATATCCTGATTTTCATATTTCAGCTATGAGCTAACTACACTCTTGTTCTGCATTACCCTTTTGCAAAAAAAAAAAAAAAATTGGAAAGAGTAAAAAAGTAAGATGCCTCCATGGATCACTACCTTGTCCTGGCAAAGGGGCTTACATAACTCAAAGAAGCTATGAGCTATGTCATGCAGGGCCACCCAAGATGGACAAGTCATAGCAGAGAATTCTGACAAAATGTGATCCACAGGAGGAGGGATGGCAAACCACCCCAGTGTACTTGCCATGAGAACCTCATGAAATGTGTAAAAGGCCAAAAAGAAGGTGTCCAATATACCAGGGAAGAGCAGAGGAGAATTACCAATAGCCCCAGAATGAATGAAGTGGCTGGACCAAAGCAGATAGGATGCACAGTTGTGGATGTGTCTGGTGATGAAAGTAAAATCTGATGCTGCTAAGTACAATATTGTATAGGAAATTGGAATGTTAGGTCCATGAATCAAGGAAAATTGGATATAGTCAAGCAGGAGATAGTAAGAACAAACATCAACATCCTAGGAATCAGCAAACTAAAATAGATGGGAATGGGAGAATTTAATTCAGATGATCTGGTCTTTCCAATAGTCAGATACGATTGTGAGAGCTGGACTGTAAAGAAAGCAGAACACCAAAGAATTGATCCCTTCAAACTGTGTTGCTGGTGAAGACTCCTTAATGTTCCTTGGTCAGCAAAGAGATCAAACCAGTCAATCTTAAGGGAGATCAACCCTGAATGTTCCCTGGAAGGACTGATGATGAAGCTGAAACTCCAGTATTTTGGTCATCTGATGCAAACAGATGACTCACTGTAAAAATCCCTGATGCTCAGAAAGATTGAGGGCAGAAGGAGAAGAGGGTATCAGAGGATGAGATGGCTGATGTCCATCAGTGATGGACAGCATCACTGATGCAATGAACATGAACTTGAGCAAACTCTGGGAGATAGTGAGGGACATGGAGGTCTGGGGTGCTGCAGTCCATGAGGCCACGAAGATTCCGACACAACTGGGTGACTGAACAACAGCAACCATTGCCACAAATTAAGGAAACAGTGTATATCTCAAGTTTTTTTTTTTTTTTAAACAAGTGAACACTATCACAACCAAATTTCAAAAGTAAACAAAATCTGAATAACTGTCTGAAGCAAACTGAAGAGTTAAAATGGAGAAGAATGAGGTTTCACTCATAAAATGTAGCAGAAAATTATTAATGTATTTTATTGACTACAGGCTTCCCAGGTGGTGCTAGTGACAAAGAACCCTCCTGCCAATGCAGGAGATGTAAGAGATGCTGGTTCAATCCCTGGCTCAGGAAGATCTCCTGGAATAGGAAATGGCAACCCACTCCAGTTTTCTTGCCTGGAGAATCCCCATGGACAGAAAAGCCTTGTGGGCTACAGTCCATAGGGTTGCAAAGAGTCAGACATGACTGAAGTGACTTAAAGTATTTTATTGACTAAAGAACCAAAGCAATGTTAGATTAGACTGAATTTACCTGTATTGGTATATTTTCTAGAAATCTTGTGGTTCTTTATTTAATTAAAGTTGATTTACAATATTACATCAGCTTCAGGTACAAAAAATAGTGATTCAATATTTTTTATAACTTTACTGAAAAGTTTTATAAAATACTGGTGTTTTCCCCTCTGTTGTCAAATATGTATTTGTAGCATATTTACTTTAAGGATATTAGTTTATACTTCTTAATCCCTTACCCCTATCTTGCTCTTCCCCCTATCTCTCTTACCACTTGTAATCATTAGTAGTTCTCTTGATCTGTGAGTATGCTTCTGTTTTATTATAATTATTTTTTTTAGATTACATATAAGTGATAACATAGAGTATTAGTCTTTGTCTGACTTATTTCACAAACATAATACTCTCTGGGTGTTGCAATAGCATCCATGTTGTTGCAAGTGGCAGAATTTCATTCACTTGACAGAGTGATATTCCTTTGTGTGTGTGTATACATGCATATGATATTATATATAATTTTCTTTATCCATTCATCCATTGATGAGAACTTAGTTTGCCTCCATTAGCTATTGTAAATAATGTTTCAGTGAACATACAGCTGCATGTATCTCTTCCGAATGTGTTTTCATTCTCTTCAGATATATACTCAGGAATTACTGGATCATATGGTAATTCTATTTTTAGTTATTGAGGTACCTTCATACTATTTTCATAGTGGTTAAACCAATTTACATTCCTACCAGCTGTGCACAAGTTTTCAATTTTCTTCACATCATCCCCAACATTTGCTACTAGTGAGATTTTTTTTTTCTTTTTTGATGGTAGCCATTCTGACTGGTATGAAGTGAAATCTCATTGGGAATTCAATTTGTATTTCCCTGTTGATTCAAGATGTTGAGTATAATTTAATGTGTCTTTTGGCCATCTGTATGTTTTCTTTGGAAAAATGTCTATTTAGGTTTTCTGTGCATTTTTTAAAGAGTTATTTCAGTGACATTGAGTTATATGAGTGGTTTATAGGTTTTGAATATTAAGCACCTGTCAGTCATAGGCTTCCCTTTTGGCTCAGATAGTAAGAATTTGCCTGGAATGCAGGAGACCTGGATTCAATCCCTGAGTCAGGAAGATAACCCCAGAGAAGGGAATGTCTACCCACATGAGGATTCTTGCCTGGAGAATTCTATGGACAGAGAAGCCTGGCAGGCTATATTATTTTCAGATATTTTCTGTCATTCATTAGGTTGTGTTTTCATTTCCCCAGTGGTTTCCTTTGTTTTGAAAAATCTTTAAGTTTAATTTTGTCTTGTATGATTATTTTTGTTTTTGTGTCATTTGCCTAAGGAGACAGACAGATATATATATATATATATATATATATATATATATATATATACATACATATATATACAGCTTATGTCAAAGGGTGTTCTATGTTTTCTTCTAGGAGTTTCAGAGTTTCCAGTCTTACATTTAGGACTTAAATTCATTTCATGTTTTTGTACTTAGTATGATAAAATGTTTGACTTTTATTTTTTTACTATAGCTCTCCAATGTTCCCAGCACCACTTATTTAGGGAAGCTTCCTTTCCTCACTATATGTTTCTGACTTCTTTGTCATAGGCTCTATATGTGTGGATATATTTCTGGGCTCTCTATTTTGTTGCATTTATCTATGGTCTCTTTTTGTATTAGTGCCATACTGCTTTGATTACAGTAGCTTTGTAATATAATGTGAAGTCAAAGAGTGTGATACATCCAGCTTTGTCCATTTTTCTCAGGATTTCTCTGTCTACTGGGGGACACAATTGCTTTAACTATTGTATTTTGTGTTTCCATATACATTATAAGACTGTTTGATCTAGTTCTATGAAAAATGTTGTAGGTATCTTGATAGGGATTGCATTAAACCTGCAGAATATTTTCCTAGGTATTTTATTCTTTTCAATGGGATTTAAAAGAAGATTTGTTTTCTTGCTTTCTCTTTTGGATAATTAAGCATTACTGTATAGAAAAAAACAATTGCCTTCTATATATTAATCTTGTGTCCTGCAACTTTATTGAATTTATCTCTTTGTTCTAATAGTATTTTGATGGAGACTTCAGGACTTTTTGTGTATAGTATCATGTCATTTATAAATAGTGACAGTTTATGTCTTCCCTCCCAACTTGTATGATTCTTTTTGTGTGTGTGATTGATTTCTTACTGGATCTTCCAATACTATGTTAAATAGAAGTGGTTAGAGTGGGTATCCTTTTCATGTTCCTGATTTTAGAGAAAAAGCTTTTAGCTTTTCAACATAGAGTATGATGTTTGCTGTGGGTTTGTAATATGTGGTCCCTTTATGTTGAGATTGTTGTTACTGTTGTTGTTTAGTTGCTGAGTCATCTCCAACTCTTTTGCAAAAAGAGTAGCCTGCTAGTCTCCTCTATCCATGGGATTTCCCAGGTAAGGATACTGGAGTGGATTGGCATTTCCTTCTCCAGGGGACCTTCCAGACACAGGGATTGGACCTGTGTCTCCTGCTTTGTAGGTGTAATTTTTACCACCAAGCCACAAGAAAGGTCCTACATCGAGATCTGTTCCCTTCATACCCAATTTTATGAGAGTTTTTCTTTATATGAATGGATATTGAATTTTGTCAAATGCTTTCTGTGAGTCTATTGAGATGATTATGTAGTTGTCTTTCCTTTCTTTAATGTGATTTCTAACATATATTGACTTGCAACTATTGAACCATCTTTATGTCCCTGGAATAAATCCCACTTGATTATGGTTATAACCATTTTTATATATTGCTGAATTCAGTTTGCTAATATTTTGTTGAATAGTTTTATACATGTATTCATCAGATACTGTGGCCTGTAATTTTCTTTTATTGTAGTATCTTTGCCTGGGTTTGGTATCTAGGTAACAGTGGCCTTGTAGAATTTATTTGGAGTATTCCTTTGTTTTCAATTATTTGGTATAGTTTGAGAAGGATGGATATTAACTTTTCTTCATATGTTTGGTAGAATTCTGCTGTGAAGCCATCAGATACTGGACTTTTGTTTTCTGGGAGTTTTTCAATTATTGATTCAATTTCACTACTAGTGGTTGGCCTGGTCAGATTATTTATTTTATTTCTTCTTGATTCAGTCTTGGGAGATTGTATTTTTCTAGAAATTTGTCCATTTTTTCCAAGTTTTCCAATTTTTTGCTCTGTAACTCTTGCTAGTATGATGAGCTTTTGTATCTCTGTGTTATGGTTATAATTTCTTCTCTTTCATTTATTATTTTGAGTCTTCTTTCTTTTTTTATTGATGAGTCTGGCTTACCAATTTTGTCTACCATGTCAAAAATTAGGTCTTATTTTCATGTGTTTTCTAGTGATATTTTTGTCTCTATTTTATTTATTTCCCCTGTGACCTTTACTATTTCCTTACTCTCACTGACTTTGGGCCTTGTTTTTTCTTTCTTTCTTTTTTTTTTTTTTTCTGATTTTTAAGATGGTCAATTACCTTGTCTTTTGGGATATTTGATGTTTCTTGAAATAAGACTTTTCACTATAAACTTTCCTCTTAAAACTTCAACTGTGTCCTTAGATTTTGTTTTTATTTTCATTGGTCTTAAGGTATTTTCTAATTTCCTCTTTGACTTCTTCATTTACTTACTGAGAAATTAGTAGCATGTTGTTTCGTCTCCATGTATTTTTGCTTTTCCCATTTTTTCATTTAATCTGTTTCTATTCAATAATTTTATATCACTGTAATTGGAAAGAATGCTTGATATAGTTTCTATCCTCTTAAATTTTTTGAGCCTTGTTTTGTGGCTTATTATGTGACCTACTTCGAGAGTGTTTCATGTATACTTGAAAGTAACATGTAGTATGCTATTTTTAGATAGAATGTCCTGTGTATACTTATGAAATATTAATGGTATAATGTGTAAGATCAGTGTTCCCTTACTGATTTTCTGTGTGGATGATGTGTCCTCTGAAGTGGGGTATTAGGGTTCCCTACTATCATTGAATTATTGTCAATTTCCCTTTATGTTTGTTAACATTTGCTTTATATATTTAGGTGTTCCTATATAAGATGTATATATGTTAACTTGTATCATATGCTTATTTTGATTGCTTTATCATGATATAATGCCCTTTTTGTCTTTTGTTTTAAAGTCTACTTTGTATGGTATAAGTGTTGCCATTCCAATTTTCTTTTTATTTCCATTTTCATTAAATATATTTTTTCATTCCCTTTCAAACTGTATTTTAACTGTGAAGTGACACTCTTGTAGACAGAGTATAAATTTTCTTTCCAATCAGCCACTTTATATCCTTTTATTGGCATAATAGGTATGTGCTTATTGCCATTTTGTTGCTTGTTCTTGTTTTTTAATTTATTTTTTGGTAATTTTTCTCTGGTTCTTTTCTTGTTATTTTAGTCTCTTCCCTTGTGGTTTATTTCCTTATTTATAATTCCTTTCTAAAATTCTCCTTAGGTTCATTTAGTCTCTCTCCAAGTTCAGTTAGTGTCCTTATTACTAATGTTTTTAACTCTGTATCTGGTGAAATATCTCTGCTTCTTTCAGGTTTTTTTATTTTTAAGTTTTTGTTGTTTTTCTTTCATTTGAAGCAAACTCCTCTGTCCTTTCATTTTGCTTAACTTTCTCTGTGTCTATGAAATTAAGTGAAGCATTCAACTACCCCTGCCTTTAAGGAGTGTCATTGTGTAGGAGCATCCCTATGCAGTCTGCATGTACGTACTGGCTTTGGTGGGAGAGCTGGATCTGAAGTGAGTGTGGGTCACATCTTTCTCTGGGATTTCCTGGTGATTATCACCTTGGTGGGAGGTGGGGCTGATGTTGGAGAGACTAGAAACAGAAGCAGGTGTGAGAATGGGCTTCTTTTCTACTCAGTTGCTGTCGGTGCCCTATCAGGGGTGAATTGATGTCTAAAGTTCTGAAACAGAAGTCCTGAGACTCAGGCCAGAACTGGGTACATGCCTCTAGATGCATGCTCTCCTAGCAATAGAAATTTTGATCTAGTGGAGAACAGCACTGGGGCAACAGAGGCTAAATCAGGCCCCTGGTGTGACCAGGGTGTGCACTGGAACAGTCCAAGAAAGCTAGTCAGAGTCCCAGGCAGCTAGCTCCCCATCAGTTGCTTGCATGTGAGAATTGTCAGCAACTGCCTTTGCCCTATCAGGTCTGAACTGACTCTGTTCTCTGTATGTGTATAGTCTCTCCTTGGCAACATTGGTCTTTACCATAGTGGAGAGCTGTGCCAGAGCAAGAGAGGATGGACATATGGTGAGGCAGGCTTGGTAAGTCATATGGAGCTTCAGTCTTTTCCCTGGGTAGATCCTCATGCCTGTTATAGTCCCACCTTCTTCTCTGTGCCTGCTAGGGTTGTGAGTTCAGACACAATTTCTTCTCCTCAACGTCTGACAAGATTCTATGTGGATATCTTCTTGCAGCTTTGATTGTAGAATAGCCCTCTTGCTCCTTTCCAGATTGATTTGCTTGCACAAGCAAATGCATTTTTGATGTTTTTGTTGGCGGTGGATGAAATCAGGGTCTTCCTACTCTACCATCTTGATCTTTCTCCCTCCTGTGGTGACTCAGTTTTCTAATGTAAACCTGTAATGCAAATTTGGTTATTAAATTACATTGAACAGATAGAAATCACATTATAATTGAGTATACTGGGATTCAAAAATATCTAATTCCAGATTCAGAGAGACAGAAATGCTGAATATACTTTAACACATTAATTGAAAACATTGCCTATTTATATTATCTGAGAGATATTAGAATGAATTTCCTTCACCAGAATGTTTAGGATAAGATCTGTGAGAGAAGCACAGACTGAAAAAAATGCACTCATGAATGATGTAGTAAAGGGTTTCAGTTGAAATGGGCTCTCTGATTTTAGTGTGGCTGGATGGATCACAAACTTCAGAGTCCAGGTATAAGAGACATAGAAATGTTTAAAAAGAATCAAAGCTAATATGATTAACATGTGGTTACAAGAACATGTCCAGTCATCCAATATCCAAGAATAGTCTAACTTTGGAGGTCTCTGAGAAAATTCAACTAATTATGAATTCATGAATAGTTGACTCATTGGAAAAGACTCTGATGCTGGGAGGGGTTGGGGGCAGGAGGAGAAGGGGAAGGCAGAGGATGAGATGGCTGGATGGCATCACTGACTCGATGGATGTGAGTCTGAGTGAACTCCGGGAGTTGGTGATGGAGAGGGAGGCCTGGCATGCTGCAATTCATGGGGTCGCAAAGAGTCAGACACGACTGAGTGACTGAACTGAACTGAACTGAAGAAATAATTATTATGTAACCTTGTAATGAATTATTTACTTTATGCATCAAAGTAAATTTTACTATTATAAATTTTACTATTTCACTATTACTATTAATAGTAAATTTTACCATTTATATTACTATTAGTAAATTTTATTTTATTTACTATAGTAAATAAAATAAAATATGATTATGTTTTATTATATAATATAGCTAACAAAAGCCTGACTTAGTACTTACAAAGCAGAGTCCCAGTGCTTCCCTAAATATATTTATCTGAATCATGGCACATATCTATGTCAGGAAACGAACAGCAATAACAGCTCAATGCCACATGTTCATATTGTGATGTTTCCTTCAAAGCTTGCACAAAAGAACCAAAGATATTGTATTTATTTACTTGCCTAATTAAGCTTTGAGAAAGGGAAAATATACAGAATAGTTGAGAATTATTGGACATTTGGTCTCAGTTCAGTTCAGTCACTCAGTCGTACCTGACTCTTTGCAACCCCATGGACTGCAGCAAGCCATGTGTATTGTCAAATACTGGAGACTACTCAACCCCATGTCCATCATATCAGTGATGAACATCATATCATCCAACCATCTAATCCTCTGTCATCCTCCCGCCTTCAATCGTTTCCAGCATCAGGGTCTTTTCCAATGAGTCAGTTCATCCTATGGGGTGGCCAGAGTATTTGGAGTTTCAACTTCAGCATCAGTCTTTCCAAGGAATTTTCAGGACCGAGTTCCTTTAGGATTGATGGATTGTGTCTCCTTGAAGTCCAAGGGACTCTCAAGAGTCTTCTGCAACACCACAGTTCAAAAGCATCTATTCTTTGGTGCTCAGCTTTCTCTAGAGTCCAACTCTCACATCCATATATGACTACAGGAAAACTGTAGCTTTGACTAAATGGGCTTTTCTTGGCAAACTAATGTCTCTGCTTTTTAATATGCTATCTAGGTTGTTCATAACTTTTCTTCCAAGGGGCCTTTCAATTTCAGGGCTGCAGTCACCATCTGCAGTGATTTTTGAGCCCCCCAAAATAAAGTCTATCACTATTTCCACTGTCTTCCCATCTATTTGCCATGAAGTGATGGGACAAGATGCCATGATCTTAGCTTCCTAAATGTTTTAGGCCAGCTTTTTCACTCTCCTCTTTCACTTTCATCAAGAGGCTCTTTAGTTTGTCTTTGCTTTCTGCCATAAGGATGGTGTCATCTGCATATCTGAGGTTATTGATATTTCTCCTAGCAGTCTTGATTCCAGCTTGTGCTTCATCCAACCTGGCATTTCACATGATGTACTCTGCATATAAGTTGAGTAAGCAGGGTGAAAATATACAGCCTTCACGTACTCCTTTCCTGATTTGGAATCAGTCTGTTGTTCCATCATGCCCAGTT